>NC_052146.1:308944175-309040372 GCF_902713615.1 Scyliorhinus canicula
CACTGAACCTGTCTTTCTTCCAGCAAGTTGGTTTAGCAGGAATGATTTTCCTGTGCGGTATTTCCCAACCAGAGCCACAACAACCAAAGGCTGATTCATTTTCTTTAACATGTCCACAGCATCTTTAGCTACAGACAGTTTTCCATCAGCTGAATTCTTAATCAGATGCATAGGAGACTCCATTCCTGTGTATGA
Source organism: Scyliorhinus canicula (assembly GCF_902713615.1). Lineage (NCBI taxonomy): Eukaryota > Metazoa > Chordata > Chondrichthyes > Carcharhiniformes > Scyliorhinidae > Scyliorhinus > Scyliorhinus canicula. The sequence continues at coordinate 308,944,371 of NC_052146.1, forward strand.
TGCCATCCTGTTAACGGAGACCAGATAGAATTATTGTACAGAAATAGCAGTATATATAGTATAACCAGTGGCATTACTAAGTTGTTAAAATATCACATGATATCAGACAAAATATACCTTGGCAGTTTTACTCTAACTTTATTTGCTTCTTAACTTTTACATTTTCAGAGAGTGGACTTGCCCTGCTGCAGCTGAGGCTACAAGTGAGAGCTAATTGGTAAGTAGTGGGCAAGGTCGGTAAGTCTTTACATCTTTCATCAATTATGGTTTGAAAATAAGTTTTGTGGTTTATAATCTGTCAGGGCTCTAATTGGCAGTCACAAAGACAAGCATGGAAGGGCCACAGAGAATTGGATTTTATCTAATATCAAGCATCTTCCAAAGCTTTAATTTAAAAGTGTAAGTCATTGCAGGAGAACACAAAGCCTTGGTTTGCTCCTCATGCTCCATGTGGGAAGTCGGGAACATTTCCAGTGTCACAGATGGTCACACCGGAGGCTCAGACTCCACAGGCAGGAAGGGAATGGGTGACCACCAGCAGAGCAAGAGAGCGAAGCAGGTGGCCATTCCCCCGAAAAAGAGATCTACAGCTTTGGATACTGTTCAGGGCAATGGCCTCTCAGAGGAAAGCAGCAACAGCCAAATTCGTTGCACCATGGTTGGTTCTGCTTACAGGAATAAGGTGGTTTACGGGAATAGGGTGGACGTGAAATGAAATGAAATGAAATTAAAATGAAATTCGCTTATTGTCACAAGTAGGCTTCAAATGAAGTTACTGTGAAAAGCCCTAGTCACCACATTCCAGCGCCTGTTCGGGAGGCTGGTACAGGAATTGAACCGTGCTGCTGGCCTGCCTTGGTCTGCTTTAAAAGCCAGCTCTTTAGCCCTGTGCTAAACCAGCCGCTGGTGGGCTCTTTCCAAGGGCCGGTGCAGACTCGATGGGCCGAATGCCTTCTTCTGCACTCTAAATTCTATGATTCTATGCTACAGAGGGGAGGAGTAACAAGTGTGGGAATGAAATAGTTCTGGTGGTTCAACTGTAAGGGGAATAGACAAGCGTTTTCTATGTCTGCAAACAAGACTCCAGGATGGTATGTTGCCTCCCTGGTGCTCGGGTAAAGGATCTCGGAGCAGGTACAGGACATTCTGGAGGGGGAGGATGAAAAAGGGATGAGGTCCTGAAAGAATATAGGAGTGAGGAAGAAAGTTGAGAAGGATCTCAAAGGTTATGATCTCAGGATTACTACCGGTGCCACGAGCTGGTCAGATTACAAAGAGCAGGTGTATTGGATGAATACGTGGCTGAAGAGATGGTGTCAGGGGGAGGGGTTCAGGTTCCTGGGGCATTGGGACTGGTTCTGGGGGAGGGTGGACCTGTACAAACTGGACGGGTTCCACCTGGGCAGGACTGGAACTGATGTTCTTCAGGGGGAGGGTACGAGCGGTTGGGGGGGGGGGGGGGGGGGGGGTTAAACTAATATGCCAGGGGGTTGGGAACCTACGTGAGGACTCAGAGCAGAGGGAATCAAGAACAAGAGAAAAACGCAGCAAGGAGGATTAGAAAAGTGATAGGCAGCGAAATCAAGGGCCTGTATCAGATAATGACACAGTAAAAAATAGTAGGGACCGCTCAAGGAACATTAAAAGGACTAGCCTTAAGGTTTTGTACCTGAATGTGTGGAACATGCAAAATTAAATGGATGGATAGTTGTGCAGATAGATGTAAAGGGGTGTGATATAATTAGGATTACGGAGACATGGCTCCAAGGTGACCAAGATGGGAACTAAATATTGACGGCTATTCAGTTTTTAGGAAGGACAGATAGAAAGGCAAAGGTGCTGGAGTTTCATTGTTGATTAAAGAAGATATTGATACAACATTGAGGAAAGATATTAGTACAGATGATGTTGAATCTGTCTGGATCATGTTAAGAAACACCAAGGGACAAAAAACATTTTTGGGGTGGTATACAGACCACCAAACTGCAGTGGTAATGTGGGGAATAGCATCAGATCAGAAAATCGGAGATGCATGTGATAAAGGAACATCTGTGATTATGAGACTTTAATCTGCATATAGATTGTGTGACTCAGATTAGTCACAGTATAATAGAGGAGGAATTTCAGGAGTGTATAGGGGTTAGTTTTCTGGATCAGTATGTAGAGGAAGCAACAAGGAAACAGGTCATCTTGTACTGGGTATTGTGCAAGGAGAAAGGATTAGTTTCCAATCTAGTTGTGAGAGAACCTTTGGGGATGAGTGACCATAATATGAAAGAATTCTTTATCAAGGTGAATAGTGAGGTGTTGATTCTGAATTTGAACCTCAATAAAGGTAACTGATGATATGAGGCATGCGCTGACAATGATGGACTGGGAAATTACTAACAGGAAGGACAGCGGACAGGCAATGGCAGATATTCAAGAAACAAATCGGTGAACTCCAAAGTTGTTTTATTCCTATTTGTCACAAGAGCAGAAAGAGAACTGTTGCCAAGGGAAATTAGAGATAGCATTAGATTCAAAGAAGAGGCATACAAATTAGCAAGAAAAAGCCTGAGTTTAAAATTCAGCAAAGGCAGTCCAAGTGATTGATGAAGGGGAAAATACAAATGAAAGTAAGCTAGCGGGAAACATAGAAACTGACTGTAAAAGTTTCTGTAGGTATGTAAAGAGACACAAACTAATGTGGACACCTTAAAGTCAAAACGGGGGAATTCATAACAGGGGACAAAGATAACTAATTTGTACTTTGCTTCTGTCTTCAGAAAGGAAGACATGAATAATGTACGGGAAGTTCTGAGAAACACAAGTTGTAGTGAGGAGCTGAAGGAAATTAGTATCAGTAGAGAAATGGTTTGGGGGAAATTAATGGGATTAAAGACAAATCTCCAGGGCTGATAATCTTCATCCCAGAGTGCTTCAGGAAGTAGCCCGAGAAATAGTAGATCCATTGGTGGTCATTTTCCCAAATTCTTTGGACTCTGAAATGGAAATCTTACAGATTGGAGGGTAAGGAATATAACCTCACTATTCAAAAAGGGAGATCGAGAAAAAACAGGGAACTAAACACCAGTGAGCCTAGCGTCGGTAGTAGGGAATGTTGCTGGAGTGCATTATCAAGGATTTCATTGCACAGAATTTGGCAAGCAGTGGTGTAATCAGACAAAATCAGCATGGATTTACAAAAGGGAAATCAGGCTTGACAAATCTACTGGAATTCTTTGACGATGTAACGAGGAGAGTTGGCCAGGGGGAACCAGTGGATGTGGTTTATTTAGACTTTTCAGAAAGCTTTTGACAAGGTCTCGCATAGCAGGTTACTATGTAAAGTTAAGCACAAGTGATTATGGATAGTATTTTGAGATGATGTTGGCAGACAGGAAGCAAAAGTTGGAATAATTGATCTTTTTCTGACTGGCAGGCAGTGACTAGTGGGGTACCACAGGGATCTGTGCTCAGACTCCAACTGGTCATATTCTAGATTAATGATTTGGACGAGGGAACTAAATGTATATCTCCAAATTTGCGGATGATGCAAAGTTGGGTGGGAGGGTGAGCTGTGAGGAGGATGCAGAGATGCTTCAGTGGGATTTGGGCAGGGTGAGTTAGTGGGCATTTGCATGGCAGATGCAGTATAATGTGGATAAATGTGAAGGTATACGCTTTGTTTACAAAAAGAGGAAGGCAGATTAGTATTTGAATGGGTGTAAATTGAGAGAGGTGGATACTCAGCGATACCTTGGTGTCCTCGTGCATCAGTCACTGAAAGTAAGCACATAGGTACAGCCGGCAGTAAAGAAGGCAAATTGTATGTTGGCCTTCATAGCCAGAGGATTTGAGTAAAGGAATAGGGATGTTTTCCTGCAATTGTGTAGGGAATTGGTGAGGCCACATCTGGAGTAGTTTGTGCAGTTTTGCTGTCCTTATCTGAGGAGGGATATTCTTGTTAGACATTTAGCTGCTGTTGCATAAAGAGTCAAAGGTTCTTCTCCTTTGACAACACCTTTATTTCACTTGAACAGACTCTGCACAAAACTCTATCTTCACATCATCTGACACAAAGGCCACCTGAAGCCCTTTACATATCAGTTTCAATTACTGGATACTTAACATAAATGAGACAACTAATTGGAATTTCTCTGAACCCATTACTTAACAGTCTCCCCTTCCTTGAAAAACAAAATAATTAGATGAAAACAAAATTACAGAAACTCAAAAACACACACGCATTTCCCCCCTCCCCTTTTTTTTCATTTGTCTTTGAAAGAAACAAAAGCAGTCATAGAAACAGGTGCCCTTCATTAACAATATCCAACAGTTTCTGTGAACTAGTCCATCTTTTTGTTAAACAGTCTGACAATTGATAGCTACTGTCGACCCATTTAATTTTTGCTATTTCCCCTCTGTCCAACATCTGCTTCAAACTTGCGATGTCTATTCTTAACCTTTTCTCATTGACACTTTTTGCAGAATACACATTTTCCCACAGGGATTTATTGTCGATGTGACATTCAATAGGTATATTACCCAAATCCCCAAATCCCAAAATTTCTGTCAATACCTGACATAAATAAGAGGCCATATCCACTGCCTCTACAAGGCTTAACGTCTCAGCAGCCAAAGAGCTTTGGACCACTCTCCTTATTTTCTTTGTTTCCCACACAAGGGGGCAACATTTTACCATTGTTACCCAAAAGAAAATTATAAAACCTCCTGCTCTTGAAACCCCATCACATGAATATGCATAGGATGCTTCACTATAAGCTATGAGTTTCAAGTGACCTAAAACCGGGAACCTCAAAATACACTCCTGCATTTTTAGTTTGACCAATGCTTTATTTGCTTTATTATGTCTTCCACTTTGGGATCATTCATTTTTGTACTCAACTCCAAGACATCAAAACTCACGTCCCATCTAGTCTGTCTCCCTAACCAGTTCGTTGTCCTATTAAACTTCACAGTTGCTCTTTTTCTATCTTTGAAACCATTGCATCTTTTTGTGAAACCCAGCCAAGGCTAATTGCTATTGGGCTGATGCTTTCCGAGTTTGCTGACGTAAAGTTGCCCCTAACTTAGTCTGTCCGATTTCCAGTCCAATATATTTAAATGCACCGGAAGCCTGACTTCCAACCCTGAATTCTTTCCGCAAACCAGAGATTACAATAGCTTCAAAATCAATAGTCCCACCCCACAAAAAAATCATCAGTATGCGTCATAAAGATACCAGAAATATTTCCTTTGTAGTGCCAGTAAAACATTGCTGGATCTGCTTTCAACTGGCAACAGCCTAACTTTAACAAAACTGACCTGACCGAAAAATACCAGACTTTAGACGCATCATTCAATCCACATGCACATTTGTTCAACTTCCACAGTACCCCTTCTGTGTTAGCTGCTTCTTTAGGAGGACGGAGAAAAATGTCCCTCTGGAGCTGATGCCCCTGCAAAAAGGCAGCTTTTATATCCATAGATTTGCTTTCTCATGCCTTTGTGGTAATAGAGCCAAGAAGATTTTTAAAATAACCTTTCATGCCGTAGGTGAATCTACCCTTAAATCCTGATCTTCTAAATTTTCTTCAAATCACCTTGCCGGAAACCTGGCCTTTGCCTTATAAGTTCCATCAGGAAGAACCTTTTCCATACAAATCCATCTGTGGGATTGAGCTCTTTGACCCCTATCCGTTACTTCCGTGTATACCCCAAATTCACTCCAACTATTCAGTTCTTGCTGTTTGGCATCTTTGATAACTTTTTCATCAAATTTATTGAAAGCCACCAAAATCTCACGTGCATGTGGGCTTCTACTCCTATTAGTATTTGTAGTCTTACTCATGTTCCGAGATCTTGATAAACTACATTCCCTCTCCTGCCTGGTATCTCATTCTGTACTGCTACTGCATGATCTTTCCCTTCTGCTGTGCGATGTCCTTTCAATAATTCTCGACATTTTCCTGCAAACCTGTTCATTATCCAATGTACTATCTGAACTGGCACTGCATTTCTGTGCCCTCCATTTTTGAACTTTGTGTTCCCAATCCATTGTCTTGACACCCTCCCCTGAATGCTGCATATTCAACCAATGTTTATACTTTCTAGTGGCATTCCCTGCTCTACTAATAACAGTTGCTTCCTGCCATTGACTAGACCCTTCAGGCAAGTATGTCACTTTTGTACCAACTTTTGTCAGTTGTCCTTTCAGAAAAATGGCCTGTTCTAAATCATCAGAAGTGTTGTGTTCCTCTACAGAAACCCTGTCTATATCAGTTAACTGGTCCTCATAGTTCTGTAACACGTGCGTACCAGGTGACCTTGGTTCCTCATCATGTCTGTCTGCTCTGGCTAAATTTGAAAATTTGTAATCTGTACCCATTATCCTTGATCAATGTACCCTAACAGTTTGATTGACATGTTGCAAAATAATTGTTTTGCCATCTATGCCTATGATCTTCCCTGGGCCTTTCCATTCATTAAAATTGTCTCTCTTCGAGTGTACTATGTCTCCTTGCTGAAAAACGGGATCTGATGGACATACATTATGTCTTAAAGCTCTGTGAATTCTTTCCGAGACTTCTGCTTCCAAAAAAGCTTTTCTCCTGCTATGTAATGCATTTAAATGCTCAGCAAAGGCAGAGCTAATTGTAGTCCCTTCCCAAGCTGGAGGCTGGTCATCTAAAATGGACGGGATTTTAGGATTTCCACCAAACACTAATTGATAGGGACTATAGCCCACAACCATCTGCAATGAATTCTTTGCATATGCTGCCCATGCTAAAGCTGAATTCAGCTTGCAGTTTGGTCCATCTGTCAAATTTTCTGGAGCATGTCATCTATTACCGCATGGTTTCTTTCACACACACCATTACTAAATGGGCTTTCCACAGCCATATTCATAACTGCGATATTCACGTTTTCACACATATCCCGAAACTCATCATTAGCAAATTCTCCCCCATTGTCCGTAAGGATTTTGCCGGTGGGCCCATTCCTGTCCCTATCCATTTTTCCACGACTTGATCTAAGATTACTCTCTTTTCTTCACTTCGTGCAATCGTTAATTGACTGAATCTGCTTGCTAAATCTACAAAATTCAAAATAAATATATTATTGGCTTCATCCCAGATCTTAAGGTCCATGGCCACAATGTCATTAAAATCCCTGGCCAAAGGTAGGGTTACTATCGGTCATTCTGGTATCCTTCTGTACTTCCTACAAACTTCACAGCGATCACTAAATTGTTCTATCAGTTTCGTATAGTCTTCATCCCTTACCCCTGCATCCTTTAATAATTTTTTCAGCCTCGGAGGAGACGGATGCGCAAATTGCCTACGCAGTTTTAATACAATAAGCTTTTTATCAGCTAAAGTCCCATTTTCAACTGCCGTTAACACATCCTTAACAACTGTACTTGAAATATTATTTGTCAGTAATGGAATACAATAATGTCCCGACTGTGTAAATTGTAATTCCACCATCTTTCCAAAAACTGTTGCCTTATTCAGGTTCCCAAGGAAAGGCAACATGGGGCTTTCACTCTGGACGAGATCACCATCATCGCAACTAAATCCCATCCCGTTTGTTTTATGGACTAATTTGTGATTTGAACTATTGCGTCCAGTTCCTGCCATCCCAAGTGGTTTCCAGTTTATTCTCTCAGAACTCGTTATCCTGAGAAATATTTCCATTCTTCATATGTGTCTAACAATAGTGCAACTAACATTTGCTATATATGGTATTAATCAGTTACAAAAATAAATTATTGGCATGTCAACAATACTGAGATATGATTGAGATCAGGAAGCATGTCGAATCCTCAAGATTCTCAGCAAACCAGTTTGAAACTGATACTTTTAAGTTGAGGCCTCCTGGTTATGGGATATGTTGTATTCCCAACAATGGGAGCGATTCTCCGGCCCAGTTGCGCTCGAGAGAAGCCAATGAATAGTGGGGGAGGGCAAAAACGAGAGCTGCGCTGGGCACCAAAGAGTTGGCGATGGAACCGGTCCCCTCCCGTAGGTGAAGTTGCATGGCCAGAAGCCAATAATTAACACTTAAGCCCATTTCCATGCAATTAATGGGGAGACCCCATATCCAATGGTCTCCCATGATTCATCAGCCTCTCCAGCAAGTTGTCACGCTGGCACCGATTAGTACTCCTTTCGAATCTGGCAGCGGGGAGCTGAGGAGGTGAATAGCCATCTTTGCTCACAGGCAAAGGGCCCGTGGCTTGCTGCCCATGTGCTCGGTGGGGGGGTCGGTGGGGGGTGTGGGGAGGGGGAGGACACACCCATAGCTTGGATGGGCTGCCATTGGAGTGGGGGGGCCCTCGGTGGGCAACTGCGCACGTCTCCATCATGCCAACCCCTGGATATTGTGTATCGTTCCAGGGACAACCCCCACGATTGCCGAGTCCTCTGGCCGTGTGGCTGAAGGCTAATGCTGAATTTGCAATCGTAATTAAGTGAGCGCTTTTCTCTTCCCAAGTGGATTCCCGTGGGTGGACGGGCCATGTGGGAGTCATTGCCTTGCATCCCAATCAGACCGTGATGCCTGGACACTCTGCCTGAACACTGCGGGAGGCAACACCCGACGCAGCAGCCGACATCCGAACAGCCAGGATTTGGGACACAGCTCCGGGGACATGTTGATGGCCGGAGGATGGGTGAGGGGACCAGCACCCGGTCCAGGTAACGTTATGTGCAAGTGTCAGGGATACAGGGTCTGGGTCCACTGAGGCCTGGAGTGAGTGGGCAGGGTGCCCCGGGTGTGGGAGAGGTGGTGGAGGGGGGCGGGGGAGAAAGAGATCAATTGGGGAAATGGAGGGTACCGGGGTGAGAGCCACCATTGTTTGTCAGTCTCACACCCTCTCCCAATGCATTACAGATATTGAACGGTATGGACAGTATTTTGGATCCCAGAACAAGCCCGAGTTGTGCTGCTGGTAGGCCAGGCAGCCAGACACCGGAGAGGGTGGCAGCAGCAACGTCTGCAGAGGCTCAAGGTGACAGTCCATGTTCCAGACCTCCACCCACACCCTGAGGATCAGTCCTGGGTCAAACCCAGAGGGGGAAACCGCGACGGCCCAAGGTGAACAGGCTTAACTGGCCGTTCGAGCAGATAATGGACAGAGGGTGCTGGAGGGGGCTCTGCCTCAGAAGGAGACGTGATGGCACCTGTGCCATGTCCTTGCGGACTTGGCACCATGTGTGGGAGGGCGATACCCACTCTCTATGGCTGTCAAGGTCACCGCAGCTCTGAACATTTATGCTTCGGGATCATTCCAGGGCTCGCGCCGGGAACTGTGCGGCACCTCGCAGGCCACAGCTCACAGGGGCATCCGACAGGTCACAGATGCCTTGTTTGCCCAGGGGGAAAACTATATAAACTTAGACATGGACAAGGCCCAAGAAGATGCTCGGGCAGCAGGATTCCCCGCCATCGCTGGAATGCCCCAGGTCCAGGTATGCATGTCGCCTTGCATGCAACAGACCAGCTGGGAGACCCCTACATTAACCGAAAGGGGCTCCACTCCCTGAACATACAGCTCATGTGTGAGCACCACATGCAGATCATGTGTGTGTGTGTACACTACCCAGGGGGTGTGTGCGACAGCTACATCCTGGGGCAGTCAGCTAAGATGGTGCAAGAGGGAGGATTCAAATTCCTGCACCATTGGAACCGGTTCTGGGGGATGTCGGACCAGTACAAACCGGACGGTCTGCACCTGGGCAGGACTGGAACCAATGTCCTATCGGCGAGTGTTTGCTAGAGCTGTTGGGTGGGTTTAAACTAATGTGGCAGGGGGATGAGAACTGATGCAGGAAGTCGGAAGGAAGTAAGGTGGGGACGGAAACAAAAGGCAGTAAACGGAAAAGTGGAAGGCAGAGAAATCAAAGAGAAAAATCAAAAAGGCCACATTACATCATAATTCTAAAAGGCCAAAAAATGTCAAAAAAACAAGCCTGAAGGATCTGTGTCTCAATGCGAGGAGCATTTGCATTTGCATTTAAAACACATGAATTATCTGTGCTGACAATCTTAATGGATATGATGCCATTGGGATGATGGAAACCTGGCTCCAGGGTGACCGAGGATGGGAACTCAACATCCAGGGTATTTATAGAACATTTAAAAAACTCATGGATGAACTTCAACAATTGTACATCCCTGTCTGGTGCCAGAGTAAGACGGGGAAGGTGGCTCAACCATGGCGAACAAGGGAAATCAGGGATAATGTTAAATACAAGGAGGAGGCATTGGCCAGGAAAATCAGCACGCCTGAGGACTGGGAGAAATTTAATATTCGGCAGAGGAGGACAAAGGGTTTAATTCGGAAAGGGAAAATAGTATATGAGAGTAAGCTTGCAGAAAATATAAAAACTGACCGTAAAAGCTTCTGTAGATATGTGAAGAGAAAAAGACTGGTGAAGACAAATGTAGGTCCCTTACAGTTAGAATCAGGTGAATTCATACTGGGCAACAAAGAGATGGCAGACAAGTTGAACAAATACTATGGATCTGTCTTAACTAAGGAGGACACAAATAACCTTCTGGAAATGCTCGGGGACAGACGGTCGAGCATGAAGGAGGAACTGAAGGAAATCCTTATTAGTCAGGAAATTGTATTGGGGAAATTGATGGGCTTAAAACCCAATATGTCCCCGGGGCCTGATGCTCTGCTTCCCAGAGTGCTCAAGGAAGTGGCCCGAGAAATAATGGACACATTGGCGATCATTTTCCAGCATTCTATAGTCTAGGAAACCCCAATATTGTATTTTAATTTTTAAAGACACTGAGGAAAGGATACCTCACTCCAGGAGTGATTTCACGAAGAAATAGGTGTACGGTATATTAAAACAAACTTTATTACTGACACAATATTAAAATATCTTCAACATAACACCACAAAATAGCTTACAATTACCCCTTAAACAATGTCAATTGGTACAGTGACACAATAACCCTTTACTGCTATCTTTATTCCCACTGAAACAAACCCATCTCAGCTCACAATCCACTTTTAGATACAGTTAGCAGACCCAGGCAGACTCGCTGAAGAGATGTTCTTTGAGACAGTTTTAAGAGGTAAACCTGAATCCTGTCAGAGCAGTGCAGAATCTCCAGCTGAAGTCTTCATAGACCATAGAATTTACAGTGCAGAAGGAGACCATTCAGCCCATCGAGTCTGCACCGGCCTTTGGAAAGAGCACCCCACTTAAGCACCATGCTTCCACCCTACCGGGGGAAGGCCCTAGCAGCCAAGTCTCTGGCACTGAGTCTGGCTCTGGGGGTCAGAAGGGAAGGGGGAGAATAGAAAAGCAATAGTGACAGGAGACTCAATGGTTAGGGGAACGGATAGGAGAGTCTGAGGTTGCGAGTGAGACTCCCGGAAGGTATGCTGCCTCCCGGGTGCCAGGGTCACTGGGATGAGTGTGTGTGGGGAGTGTAATGTGTGTGTGCGGCTGGGATGTGTGTGTGTGGGGAGTGTAATGTGTGTGTGTGCGGCTGGGATGAGTGTGTATGCGGAGTGTAATGTGTGTGTGCGACTGGGATGAGTGTGTGTGGGGAGTGTAATGTGTGTGTGCGGCTGGGATGAGTGTGTGGGGGGAGTGTAATGTGTGTGTGCGGCTGGGATGAGTGTGTGTGGGGAGTGTAAAGTGTGTGTGCGGCTGGGATGAGTGTGTGCGGGGAGTGTAATGTGTGTGTGTGCGGCTGGGATGAGTGTGTGTGGGGAGTGTAATGTGTGGGTGCGGCTGGGATGAGTGTGTGTGGGGTAGTGTAATGTGTGTGTGCGGCTGGGATGTGTGTGTGTGGGGTGTGTAATGTGTGTGTGTGCAGCTGGGATGAGTGTGTGTGGGGAGTGTAATGTGTGTGTGCAGCTGGGATGAGTTTGTGTGGGGAGTGTAATATGTGTGTGCGGCTGGGATGAGTGTGTGTGGGGAGAGTAATGTGTGTGTGCGGCTGGGATGAGTGTGTGTGGGGAGAGTAATGTGTGTGTGCGGCTGGGATGAGTGTGTGTGGGGAGTGTAATGTCTGTGTGGCTGGGATGAGTGTGTGTGGGGAGTGTAATGTGTGTGGGCGGCTGGGATGAGTGTGTGTGGGGAGTGTACTGTGTGTGCGAGGCTGGGATGAGTGTGTGTGGGGAGTGTAATGTGTGTGCGAGGCTGGGATGAGTGTGTGTGGGGAGTGTAATGTGTATGTACGGCTGGGATGAGTGTGTGTGGGGTGTGTAATGTGTGTGTGCGAGGCTGGGATGAGTGTGTGTGGGGAGAGTAATGTGTGCGGCTGGGATGAGTGTGTGTGGGGAGTGTAATGTGTGTGTGCGGCTGGGATGAGTGTGTGGGGGGAGTGTAAAGTGTGTGTGCGGCTGGGATGAGTATGTGCGGGGAGTGTAATGTGTGTGTGCGGCTGGGATGAGTGTGTGTGGGGAGTGTAATGTGTGTGTGCGGCTGGGATGAGTGTGTGGGGGGAGTGTAATGTGTGTGTGCGGCTGGGATGAGTGTGTGTGGGGAGTGTAAAGTGTGTGTGCGGCTGGGATGAGTGTGTATGCGGAGTGTAATGTGTGTGTGCGGCTGGGATGAGTGTGTGTGGTGAGTGTAATGTGTGTGTGCGGCTGGGATGAGTGTGTGGGGGGAGTGTAATGTGTGTGTGCGGCTGGGATGAGTGTGTGGGGGGAGTGTAATGTGTGTGTGCGGCTGGGATGAGTGTGTGTGGGGAGTGTAATGTGTGTGCGGCTGGGATGAGTGTGTGTGGGGAGTGTAATGTGTGCGTGCGGCTGGGATGAGTGTGTGTGGGGAGTGTAATGTGTGTGTGCAGCTGGGATGAGTGTGTGTGGGGAGTGTAATGTGTGTGTGCGGCTGGGATGAGTGTGTGTGGGGAGTGTAATGTGTGTGTGCGGCTGGGATGAGTGTGTGTGGGGAGTGTAATGTGTGTGTACGGCTGGGATGAGTGTGTGTGGGGAGTGTAATGTGTGTGTGTGGCTGGGATGAGTGTGTGTGGGAGTGTAATGTATAAGTGCGGCTGGGATGACTGTGTGTGGGGAGTGTAATGTGTGTGTGCGGCTGGGATGAGTGTGTGTGGGGAGTGTAATGTGTGCGGCTGGGATGAGTGTGTGTGGGGAGTGTAATGTGTGTGTGCGGCTGGGATGAATGTGTGTGGGGATGTAATGTGTATGTGCGGTTGGGATGAGTGTGTGTGGGGAGTGTAATGTGTGTGTGCGGCTGGGATGTGTGTGTGGGGAGTGTAATGTGTGTGTGCGGCTGGGATGAGTGTGTGTGGGGAGTGTAATGTGTGTGTGCGGCTGGGATGAGTGTGTGTGGGGAATGTAATGTGTGCGTGCGGCTGGGATGAGTGTGTGTGGGGAGTGTAATGTGTGTGTGCGGCTGGGATGAGTGTGTGTGGGGCGTATAATGTGTGTGTGTGGCTGGGATGAGTGTGTGTGGGGAGTGTAATGTGTGTGTGCGGCTGGGATGAGTGTTTGTGGGGAGTGTAATGTGTGTGTGCGGCTGGGATGAGTGTGTGTGGGGAGTGTAATGTGTGTGTGTGGCTGGGATGAGTGTGTGTGGGGAGTTAATGTATACGTGCGGCTGGGATGACTGTGTGTGGGGAGTGTAATGTGTGTGTGCGGCTGGGATGAGTGTGTGTGGGGAGTGTAATGTGTGTGTGCGGCTGGGATGAGTGTGTGTGGGGAGTGTAATGTGTGTGTGCGGCTGGGATGAGTGTGTGTGGGGAGTGTAATGTGTCTGTGCGGCTGGGATGAGTGTGTGTGGGGAGTGTAATGTGTGTGTGCGGCTGGGATGAGTGTGTGTGGGGAGTGTAATGTGTGTGTGAGGCTGGGATGAGTGTGTGTGGGATGTTTAATTTATGTGTGCGGCTGGGATGAGTGTGAGTGGGGAGTGTAATGTGTATGTGCGGCTGGGATGAGTGTGTGTGGGGAGTGTAATGTGTATGTGCGGCTGGGATGAGTGTGTGAGGGGTGTGTAATGTCTGTGTGCGGCTGGGATGAGTGTGTGTGGGGAGTGTAATGTGTGTGTGGGGCTGGGATGAGTGTGTGTGGGGAGTGTAATGTGTGTGTGCAGCTGGGATGAGTGTGTGTGGGGAGTGTAATGTGTGTGTGCGGCTGGGATGAGTGTGCGTGGGGAGTGTAATGTATGTGTGCGGCTGGGATGAGTGTGTGTGGGGAGTGTAATGTTTGTGTGCGGCTGGGATGAGTGTGTGTGGGGAGTGTAATGTGTGTGTGAGGCTGGGATGAGTGTGTGTGGGGAGTGTAATGTGTATGTGCGGCTGGGATGAATGTGTGTGGGGAGTGTAATGTGTGTGTGTGGCTGGGATGAGTGTGTGTGGGGAGTGTAATGTGTGTGTGCGGCTGGGATGAGTGTGTGTGGGGAGTGTAATGTGTGTGTGAGTCTGGGATGAGTGTGTGTAGGGAGTGTAATGTGTGTGTGAGGCTGGGATGAGTGTGTGTGGGGAGTGAAATGTGTGTGTGCGGCTGGGATGAGTGTGTGTGGGGAGTGTAATGTGTGTGTGTGGCTGGGATGAGTGTGTGTGGGGAGTGTAATGTGTGTGTGCGACTGGGATGAGTGTGTGTGGGGAGTGTAATGTGTATGTGCGGCTGGGATGAGTGTGTGTGGGGAGTGTAATGTGTGTGTGCGGCTGGGATGAGTGTGTGTGGGGTGTGTAATGTGTGTGTGCGGCTGGGATGAGTGTGTGTGGGGAGTTTAATGTGTGTGTGCGGCTGGGATGAGTTTGTGTGGGGAGTGTAATGTGTGTGTGCGGCTGGGATGAATGTGTGTGGGGATGTAATGTGTATGTGCGGTTGGGATGAGTGTGTGTGGGGAGTGTAATGTGTGTGTGTGGCTGGGATGTGTGTGGGGAGTGTAATGTGTGTGTGCGGCTGGGATGAGTGTGTGTGGGGAGAGTAATGTGTGTGTGCGGCTGGGATGAGTGTGTGTGGGGAATGTAATGTGTGCGTGCGGCTGGGATGAGTGTGTGTGGGGAGTGTAATGTGTGTGTGCGGCTGGGATGAGTGTGTGTGGGGCGTATAATGTGTGTGTGTGGCTGGGATGAGTGTGTGTGGGGAGTGTAATGTGTGTGTGCGGCTGGGATGAGTGTTTGTGGGGAGTGTAATGTGTGTGCGGCTGGGATGAGTGTGTGTGGCGAGTGTAATGTGTGTGTGTGGCTGGGATGAGTGTGTGTGGGGAGTGTAATGTATACGTGCGGCTGGGATGACTGTGTGTGGGGAGTGTAATGTGTGTGTGCGGCTGGGATGAGTGTGTGTGGGGAGTGTAATGTGTGTGTGCGGCTGGGATGAGTGTGTGTGGGGAGTGTAATGTGTGTGTGCGGCTGGGATGAGTGTGTGTGGGGAGTGTAATGTGTGTGTGAGGCTGGGATGAGTGTGTGTGGGATGTTTAATTTATGTGTGCGGCTGGGATGAGTGTGAGTGGGGAGTGTAATGTGTATGTGCGGCTGGGATGAGTGTGTGTGGGGAGTGTGATGTGTATGTGCGGCTGGGATGAGTGTGTGAGGGGTGTGTAATGTCTGTGTGCGGCTGGGATGAGTGTGTGTGGGGAGTGTAATGTATGTGTGCGGCTGAGATGAGTGTGTGTGGGGAGTGTAATGTGTGTGTGGGGCTGGGATGAGTGTGTGTGGGGAGTGTAATGTGTGTGTGCAGCTGGGATGAGTGTGTGTGGGGAGTGTAATGTGTGTGTGCGGCTGGGATGAGTGTGCGTGGGGAGTGTAATGTATGTGTGCGGCTGGGATGAGTGTGTGTGGGGAGTGTAATGTTGTGTGCGGCTGGGATGAGTGTGTGTGGGGAGTGTAATGTGTGTGTGAGGCTGGGATGAGTGTGTGTGGGGAGTGTAATGTGTATGTGCGGCTGGGATGAATGTGTGTGGGGAGTGTAATGTGTGTGTGTGGCTGGGATGAGTGTGTGTGGGGAGTGTAATGTGTGTGTGCGGCTGGGATGAGTGTGTGTGGGGAGTGTAATGTGTGTGTGAGTCTGGGATGAGTGTGTGTGGGGAGTGTAATGTGTGTGTGAGGCTGGGATGAGTGTGTGTGGGGAGTGAAATGTGTGTGTGCGGCTGGGATGAGTGTGTGTGGGGAGTGTAATGTGTGTGTGCGGCTGGGATGAGTGTGTGTGGGGAGTGTAATGTGTGTGTGCGACTGGGATGAGTGTGTGTGGGGAGTGTAATGTGTATGTGCGGCTGGGATGAGTGTGTGTGGGGAGTGTAATGTGTGTGTGCGGCTGGGATGAGTGTGTGTGGGGTGTGTAATGTGTGTGTGCGGCTGGGATGAGTGTGTGTGGGGAGTGTAATGTGTTGTGCGGCTGGGATGAGTTTGTGTGGGGAGTGTAATGTGTGTGTGCGGCTGGGATGAGTGTGTGTGGGGAGTGTAATGTGTGTGTGTGGCTGGGATGAGTGTGTGTGGGGAGTGTAATGTGTGTGTGCGGCTGGGATGAGTGTGTGTGGGGAGTGTAATGTGTGTGTGCGGCTGGGATGAGTGTGTGTGGGGAGTGTAATGTGTGTGTGCGGCTGGGATGAGTGTGTGTGGGGAGTGTAATGTGTATGTGCGGCTGGGATGAGTGTGTGTGGGGAGTGTAATGTGTATGTGTGGCTGGGATGAGTGTGTGTGGGGAGTGTAATGTGTGTGTGTGGCTGGGATGAGTGTGTGTGGGGAGTGTAATGTGTGTGTGCTGCTGGGATGAGTGTGTGTGGGGAGAGTAATGTGTTTGCAGCTGGGATGAGTGTGTGTGAGGAGTGTAATGTGTATGTGCGGCTGGGATGAGTGTGTGTGGGGAGTGTAATGTGTGTGTGCGGCTGGGATGAGTGTGTGTGGGGAGTGTAATATGTGTGTGTGGCTGGGATGAGTGTGTGTGGGGAGTGTAATGTGTGTGTGCGGCTGGGATGAGTGTGTGTGGGGAGTGTAATGTGTGTGCGGCTGGGGATGAGTGTGTGTGGGGAGTGTAATGTGTGTGTGCGGCTGGGATGAGTGTGTGTGGGGAGTGTAATGTGTGTGTGCGGTGGGATAAGTGTGTGCGGGAGTGTAATGTGTGTGGTGGGCTGGGATGAGTGTGTGTGGGGAGTGTAATGTGTGTGTGCGGCTGGGATGAGTGTGTGTGGGGAGTGTAATGTGTGTGTGCGGCTGGGATGAGTGTGTGTGGGGAGTGTAATGTGTGTGTGCGGCTGGGATGAGTGTGTGTGGGGAGTGTAATGTGTGCGCGGCTGTGATGAGTGTGTGTGGGGAGTGTAATGTGTTTGTGCGGCTGGGATGAGTGTGTGTGGGGAGTGTAATGTGTGTGTGTGGCTGGGATGAGTGTGTGTGGGGAGTGTAATGTGTGTGTGGGGCTGGGATGAGTGTGTGTGGGGAGTGTAATGTGTGTGTGTGGCTGGGATGAGTGTGTGTGGGGAGGTAATGTGTGTGTGTGTGGCTGGGATGAGTGTGTGTGGGGAGTGTAATGTGTGTGTGCTGCTGGGATGAGTGTGTGTGGGGAGTGTAATGTGTGTGCAGCTGGGATGAGTGTGTGTGAGGAGTGTAATGTGTATGTGCGGCTGGGATGAGTGTGTGTGGGGAGTGTAATGTGTGTGTGCGGCTGGGATGAGTGTGTGTGGGGAGTGTAATGTGTGTGTGCGGCTGGGATGAGTGTGTGTGGGGAGTGTAATGTGTGTGTGCGGCTGGGATGAGTGTGTGTGGGGAGTGTAATGTGTGTGTGTGGCTGGGATGAGTGTGTGTGGGGAGTGTAATGTGTGTGTGCGGCTGGGATGAGTGTGTGTGGGGAGTGTAATGTGTGTGCGGGCTGGGATGAGTGTGTGTGGGGAGTGTAATGTGTGTGCGGCTGGGATGAGTGTGTGTGGGGAGTGTAATGTGTGTGTGCGGTGGGATAAGTGTGTGCGGGGAGTGTAATGTGTGTGTGCGGCTGGGATGAGTGTGTGTGGGGAGTGTAATGTGTGTGTGCGGCTGGGATGAGTGTGTGTGGGGAGTGTAATGTGTATGTGCGGCTGGGATGAGTGTGTGTGGGGAGTGTAATGTGTGTGTGCGGCTGGGATGAGTGTGTGTGGGGAGTGTAATGTGTGTGTGCGGCTGGGATGAGTGTGTGTGGGGAGTGTAATGTGTGTGTGCGGCTGGGATGAGTGTGTGTGGGGAGTGTAATGTGTATGTGCGGCTGCAGCTTGTCAGCCTCCCGAGTGTCAATGACGGTCCTGGCTAATCCTGCACCGTTTCTCACTGGAATCGATTGTGTTCCACGTGGTGCCGGTGCTGCCCCTCCACAGTCTCTGAATCGATCCAGGTTCGGCGTCAGTTTTGAGTCATGAATTCGGCGTCTGCGTCAACACTTAGTTTCGGAAACAGAGAATCCTGCCCAGAGCCTTTTGTTTGGTATTTTTGCGATCCGTTCTTTATAATAATAATAATAATACTATTGTCACAAGTAGGCTTACATTAACACTGCAATGAAGTTACTGTAAAAAGCCCCTAGTCGCCACTGTCCGGCGCCTGTTTGGGGACACCGAGGGAAAATTCAGAATGTCCAAATTACCTAACAGGCACATAGTTCGGGACTTGTGGGAGGAAACCGGAGCATCCGGAGGAAACCCATGCAGACACAGGGAGAACGTGCAGACTCCACACAGACAGTGATCCAAGCCGGGAATCGACCCTGGGGCTGTTCTACCGTGCTACCGTGCCCCCAGCTTGTGACATCTAAGGCATGAATCAGTGGTCTTAAAATGAGCTGAAAAGGGTTTATGGGGAGAAGGCAGGAGAATGGGGATGAGAAAAATATCAGCCATGATTGAATGGTGGAGCAGACTCGATGGGCCGAGTGGCCTAATTCTGCTGCTATGGCTTATGGTCTAATAGCACGTTTAGCGGGTTGCTTCTTGGCACTGAGAAATATCCCGCTATTCAATGGTACTTTTCTGTCGTTTTTGGCCTCGACGAGGAACTGCCGGTCGAAGCTGGACTTATAGGAAGACTACAACAGCTGGCTTCTAATGCAGAACAATGCCAGCAGCGCGGGTTCAATTCCCGTACCAGCCTCCCTGAACAGGAGCCGGAATATGGCAACTCCGGGTTTTTCACAGTAACTTCATTGAGGCCTACTTGTAACAATAAGCGATTATTATTATTATTTCTACTACTCGGAGGTTGCAGCGCCATTTTTAATGGCAGCCCTGATTTTTTTAATCCCTTCAGCATCTCCATGGCTGCCTTTGGACCCCCACTACACCCAACGTACCTATTCAGGGGTCCTCAAGCCCCCTTCACCCCACCTCTTATGAGCAAGGCACCCCGGGCCCAATCCTTGGCACAGGCAACCTGCCACCCGGGCACCTTGACACTGCCAGCCTGGCAGTGCATTCCAGGCACCCTGACAGTGCCAGTCCCCGACAATCTGCGGGTCTCCAATAACCTGGGAGAACCCCAGGGGCCGTTACGACTGTTCCACGTTTGGGTAGACCAGTATTAAGCACTGCCATGGTGAGGTCGGCAATGCATGGCTGGTAAATCCTGTGCCCCGGGTGAATCCAGTGAATGGATATTTAAATCAGCCGATTGGCCCATTTAAATATGCATGGCTGGATTTTTCCCAGCGTGTTCAATCTCGCAAGGCGTTTCGAGCGTCGTGAATCTCACCAGGTCGCTTCCATAAATCAACATCCTCATCTTGCCATCGAATCAGGTGCAACCTGGCTGCTGAATCTCACCCCTAGCCCTAGTTGTTGGTGCATCGTTAGATTATTTTCTATCCCTTTTCCTTCCATATTCTCTATCCAACCAGAAACAAAGGAGAATTGTTTTTTGCCCTCATTATTATCCGAACCACAAGCATATTGGGATAGGGTACATAAAACAAAAAAGGTGAACACTTGGCTCTCTTCCGCTCTCTCTGATGCTGCTGTCTGTCTCTGGGTCACACTCAACACACTCAGATGCTGCTGTGTGTCCCTGGCAGGGCCGGCTCAAGGTACCGGCAACTCGGGCAGTCGCCCGGGGCGCCATGTGCTAGGGGGCGCCATCATGAGACAAAAACCTAACTTGTTTGAAGAGAAAAGGAACCAGAAGAAGGAAAGAGAGAGAGAGACTAAACAAATTGTGAGTTAAACC
This sequence comes from Scyliorhinus canicula, assembly GCF_902713615.1. Taxonomy (NCBI): domain Eukaryota; kingdom Metazoa; phylum Chordata; class Chondrichthyes; order Carcharhiniformes; family Scyliorhinidae; genus Scyliorhinus; species Scyliorhinus canicula. The sequence continues at coordinate 308,964,474 of NC_052146.1, forward strand.
CTCACAATCTTAGTTTGGGCTACAATAAGCTGAACAGCCACAAGTGGGCTGAAAGCAAACTTGAGGAGAATAATGCCTCACACTCTGAGACTGGCTCGGAATTTTTCCTACTCGGAGCGCTGCAGTTTCTGAGCTGCTATTTAGCCCCCTTGCAATGCGCAGCTTAGGTCAGCGTGAGTCAGGTATTTTAGATTAACTGGGTCTAATTGCAAGCTTCCCGAAATTTCATTATACTTCTGGTGCTCTCAAAGTGTTGTTTAAAAAAACACACACGCACAAGGAAGGCAGATTTTGCCGCCGTAAATAGCATTGGAGGGAGTTTCTGGGCACTCCTTGCCGAGTTAACCTTGATTAAAAAAGATGTGGGTTGTATGCTGCCAAACCCTCTGCACTTCTCACTAAGTGGCAATGAAGAAGCAGACAATTGGCGTCTGAGGTCCTGAATCTAAAAAGAGGTAGGTCAAGGTTCTTGGCTATTTGTTCTCTTTAATTTTTCTCTTATGAACCAATATCTGGTGTCATGTTTTGCAAGTAAATTCTCACAAGTATTCACTGTTGAAATTACTGCTGGAGGGGTAATATTGTACCTGGGCAGCTCCTGCTGCGATGTCAGGGGCCAAATTATATTTAAAAATTATACTTGTAAGGGCGCCGAAGTTCAGCTTGCCCGAGGCGCCAGCAACCCTAGGGCCGTTTCTGGTCCCTGGGTCCTCCTCTCTCTTTCCGATGCTGCTGTCTGTCTCTGGGTCCTCCTCTCTCTCTCTCGTTCACATCCTCTCTCTCTCTCGTTCTGATGCTGCTGTCTGTCTCTGGGTCCTCTTTTCTCGCTCTTTTGTCCATTTCTGCTTCATCTCTCCCATTCTTTTTTTCCATTTCCCTTTATCCTGTCCACTGACAAGTCACATTCTTTACCATCTCCAAAACGATAATTTCACAGCATAATGATCATCATAACGCACCTGTATTCCTGATTCTTCCGAACGCCAATCGGATAAGGGTCAGTCTCTGGAGATAAGGAGCAGGCTGTCTATGGTTGGAAAATATCCAGGAGAACGATGATTATCTTGTATTGATGTGAGATACTTCTGACTGAAACATATTAAACACCAAGATAAGAATGCTTCTTTTCAACCCAATTCCATTCCTTTCCCATCCCCCTTGCTGGGGGTGTCTTATCAATGCCCTGTGATCTCCAACAGCCATTATAGATGGGGGAGACTATTTGACTCTGGGCATCACAACACCTGAGTGTGATCAGGGACCCTTCAATGTTAATACAAATTGTGTCTTGTTAGAATCACTGAGTACAACTCAGTTTGGTGAGAAGAGGGAAATTTGAAATATCTCCAAAAATCACATGTTGTTTGCATTTGTGTTTAATTTCTAACTACAAATACTAGGGCCCTAAGTAGGGGCATGGCAGCTATCCACTGGTATCAGTTGAAAGAGTTAATTATAGAAACTGGCCTTTCTCTACCTGCAGCCGGCTGGTCTCTTTGTTCAGCACACAGATATTCAGGCATTAATAATAATATCTTTATTATTGTCACAAGTAGGTTTACTGTAACACTGCAATGACGTTACTGTGAAAAGCCCCCAGTCGCCACACTCCGGCGCCAGTTCGGGTACACGGAGGGAGAATACAGAATGTCCAAATTACCCAACAGCACATCTTTCGGGACTTGTGGGAGGAAACCGGAGCTCCCCAAGGAAACCCACGCAGACACGGCAAGAACGTGCAGACTCCGCACAGACAGTGACCCAATCCGGGAATCGAACCTGGGACCCTGGTTCTGTGAAGCAATAGTGCTAACCACTGTGCCGCCCATTCTCGGTGCAACCAGCACTGCACGCGACTTTGGACAGAGTGTGGAAGTTTGGTGAGAAGCGGAAGTTTGCTGAGGACTTTTACTTTTCTAATTTTTCATCCTGTACGATTTTGTTTCTATTGTATTACAGGGGACGAGGTGAGATGTTAGTGGGTATCTGGTGAATATCTGGTAAGTGGTCAAGGCCAATTTTCTGAAGGTTTACTCACCCCTCATTCTTCTAAACGGTAGAGAGTATAAGCCTAAACTGCTCAATCTCTCCTCATACGACAAACCCCTCATCACTGGAATCAATCTAGTGAACCTCTTCTGAATTACCTCCAATGTCACTACATCCCTCCTCAAATAAGGGGACAAAAACTGTGCTCAATACTCCAGATGTGGTCTTACTGATACCTTGTACAGTTGTAACAACACTTCCTTACCTTGATACTCTATTCCTTTTGCTATAAATGTCATCATTCCATTTGCTTTTCTTATTATCTGCTCCACCTGCATGCTAGTTTTCTGTGACTCATGCACGAGGACACCCAGATCCCTCTGCAATGGAGCTCCCCGGAGTCTCTCTCCATTTAGATAATAAATTGCCTTTCCATTTTTCGACCAAAATGCATGACCTCGCACATTAAACTCCATCTGCCAAATTTTGTCCCACTCTCCTAACCTATCTATATCCATTTGTAAGATTATTTTGTAATCTTGTCTCCCCCTCTCTCAGAGCTGCAGCTTCTCTTGCTGTTTAATCAGCTTCACACTTCCTGTACTGTATAAATAACATGTTGTTGACCACAGTGAGGTTCTGGTAATCTCTCTGTTTTCCGAGAAATCATGTTGTAGTTTCACTACTTTCACTTTCGCTCGATCTCTGCCTCCCTCTGCTGGTAGAATGGCACAATATCAGTTTTGGTATTTGCACTGAGGGTCTGGTTTACTCCAGTTTCCTGTTACATTGCCCTTCAGTCTGATTGAGGCCTATCAACCCCATTTGTCTTAATTCCTTGACCCAGAAATATCTATCACTCTCCATTTTGAAGTATACATACATAGCACAGTGGTTAGCACTGCTGCTTCACAGTGCCAGGGACCCTGGTTCGATTCCCACTTGGGTCACTGTCTGTGTGGAATCTGCACGTTCTCCCCGTGTCTGCGTGGGTTTGCTCCGGGTGCTCCGGTGCTGTTGGGTGAATTGGACATAATGAATTCTCCCTCTGTGTACCCGAACAGGCGCCGGAATGTGGCATCTAGGGGCTTTTCACAGTAACTTCATTGCAGTGTTAATGTAAGCCTGCTTGTGACAATAAGAAAGCTTATAAAAAAGAAAATAGAAGCAGGCGGAGTCCTTTCGGCCCTTCGAGCCTGCTGCCCCATTCATTATGATTATGGCTTATCATCAAGTTCAATTCCCTGATCCCTCCCCATATCCCCCGATCCCTTTAGCCCCAAGAGCGAAATCTAAATTCCTTCTTGAAATTACACAACATTTTGTCCTCAACGACTTTCTGTGGGAGTGAATTCCACAGATTCCCCCCTCTCTGGGTGAAGAAATTTCTCCTCACCTCAGTCCTCAAAGGTTTACCCCTTATCCTCAAACTATGGCCCCTAGTTCTGGACTCCCCCACCATCGGGAACATTCTTTCTGAATCTACCCTGTCTAATCCTGTTAGAACTTTAGAAGTTTCTATGAGATCCCCTCTCACTCTTCTAAACTCCAATGAATATAATCCTAACCCACTTAGTCTCTCCTCATAGGACAGTCCCACCATCCCAGGATTCAGCCTGGTAAACCTTCGCTGCTCTCCCTCCATAGCAAGAACATCCTTCTTCAGACTGACTCTCAGAACCCACAGCCATTTGGGGAGACAGTTCCAAAATCCCATTCTCCTTTATGGAAAGATTGTTTTTCCGGAATTCATCCCTCAATATGGATCAAATGTGAAGACTGGGCCCCCATCCTCCCAACTGCGCCCCCACCCTCCCAACTGGGCCCCCACCCTCCCAACTGCGTCCCCACCCTCCCAATTGGGCCCCCACCCTCCCAACATCTGTACTTCCCCCACCTGAAGAAATAATTTATCATAATAATAATAATCGCTTATTGTCACAAGTCGGCTTCAATGGAGTTACTGTGAAAACCGGAACCACATTCCGGCGCTTGTTCGCCTAATGGGGGGCTGGTTTAGCTCACTGGGCTAAATCGCTGGCTTTGAAAGCAGACCAAGGCAGGCCAGCAGCACGGTTCAATTCCCGTACCAGCCTCCCCGAACAGGCGCCGGAATGTGGCGACTAGGGGCTTTTCACAGTAACTTCATTGAAGCCTACTCGAGACAATAAGCAATTTTCATTTCATTTCATTTCATTTCATTAATAGCGCCCAATTTGTCACTATTCACCCAAATAGATCATTTTAATTTTGTGTCTCCCTCCATTTGATCACCTCTCAACCTGCTGAAGCCATTGGAATCCAGACTTAGTCCATACAAACTCTCCTTATCATTTCACTACTTTAACCACAGATTCATTCTGGTGAATCTGTCCTATACATTGTAGCCATCTGGGATGGCCACTTACAGCAAAAAACATGGACTAAAGCCTAAAGGGAAATGTGGCCAATGTAAGATTCAGGCAGGCACAGAGCCTGAATGTATATTTGTGAGCAGAGAATCCAGACAGCATCGAAACCCCCAACCGATTAGCATTTTGATGGCCCATCTCCATATGACAAAGGACTGATACTCAAGTAATCGATACAATCCCAGACATTTTGGCGCCACTCCCTTTACTCAGGAAGCCTAAACAACAGGGTCAATGGCCGCTTAGGACTCGCCCAGCCATCAAGGCACCCGCCCCTTTACTGGCTGAGATCGAATACAGTGATCGAGAACTACCCAATTAGTGGGATCCAAACAAGGAGCGCCCAAAAGAGTGCGGAACTCCCCAAGGATAAAGCGAGAGACCACCATGCATTTGATCTCTCTTGGACCTGGCACCCCGGCATGTCCACCTCCAATTGCAGCCCCACCAGAAGCAAGTTCAAGATCAACGGCCGCTACCAGATGGATGAGCCCAGCTGAGCAGCAGTTACTTCTCCAGGCCTGACAGATACAGATCGGAACAATGGCCACTGTTCCTCTGACCCAAGCTGGGTGCCTGAAGTTAAGTACAGGTTGTTTTAGTCGATAGGTGTAGTTTAACTAGTAGTGTTTATGTTGCATGTTAATTGTGTGTGTAAATAAAGTACCGTTGACCTTGAACTAACTAACTGGTGTTTGGCTCTTTGATCGATAGCCGGTTGAACCTTGTGGGGGTATCATTCGATACCTGGCGACTCTGAGCAATATAGTATCGAGATCTAAAGAAAGAAGGGCAACATTATTGATTGCCATATTTATAGCAGATAAAATGGCAACAACATTTAGTGTTGAAGTACAGTGCCATAGAACATTACAGCGCAGTACAGGCCCTTCGGTCCTCGATGTTGCGCCAACCTATGAAACCACTCTGAAGCCCATCTACACTATTCCCTTATCATCCATATGTCTATCCAATGACCATTTGAATGCCCTTAGTGTTGGCGGGTCCACTACTGTTGCAGGCAGGGCATTCCGCGCCCTTACTACTCTCTGAGTAAAGAACCTACCTCTGACATCTGTCCTATATCTATCTCCCCTCAATTTAAAGCTATGTCCCCTCGTGCTGGACATCACCATCCGAGGAAAAAGGCTCTCACTGTCCACCCTATCTAATCCTCTGCTCATCTTGTATGCCTCAATTAAGTCATCTCTTAACCTTCCCTCCTAACCGTCCCTCAGTCTTCCCTCATAAGATCTTCCCTCCATACCAGGCAACATTCTGGTAAATCTCCTCTGTACCCTTTCCAATGCTTCCACATCCTTCCTATAATGCGGCGACCAGAATTGCACGCAATACTCAAAATGCGGCCGCACCAGAGTTTTGTACAGCTGCAACATGACCTCATGGCTCCGAAACTCAATCCCTCCACCAATAAAAGCTAACACACCGTACGCCTTCTTAACAACCCTCTCAACCTGAGTGGCAACTTTCAGGGATCTATGGACATGGACAGTGAGATCTCTCTGCTCATCCAGACCACCAAGAATCTTACCATTAGCCCAGTACTCTGTCTTCCTGTTACTCCTTCCAAAATGAATCACCTCACACTTTTCTGCATTAAACGCCATTTGCCACCTCTAAGCCCAGCTCTGCAGCTTACCTATGTCCCTCTGTAACTTGTAACATCCTTCTGCACTATCCACAACTCCACCAACCTTCGTGTCATCTGCAAATTTACTAACCCATCCTTCTACACCCTCTTCCAGGTCATTTATAAAAATGACAAACAGCAGTGGCCCCAAAACAGATCCTTGCGGTACACCACTAGTAACTGAACTCCAGGATGAACATTTGCCATCAACCACCACCCTCTGTCTTCTTTCAGATAGCCAATTACTGATCCAAACCGCTAAATCACCTTCAATCCCATACTTCCGTATTTTCTGCAATAGCCTACCGTGGGGAACCTTATCAAACGCCTTACTGAAATCCATATACACCACATCAACTGCTTTACCCTCATCCACCTGTTTGGTCACCTTCTCAAAAAACTCAATAAGGTTTGTGAGGCATGACCTACCCTTCACAAAACCGTGTTGACTATCGCGAATCAACTTGTTCTTTTCAAGATGATTATAAACCCTATCTCTTATAATCTTTTCCAACATTTTACCCACAACGGAAGTAAGGCTCACAGGTCTATAATTACCAGGGTTGTCCCTCCCCTTCTTGAACAAGGGGACAACATTTGCTATCCTCCAGTCTTCCGGCACTATTCCTGTTGACAAAGACGACATAAAGATCAAGGACAAAGGCTCTGCAATCTCCTCCCTGGCTTCCCAGAGAATCCTAGGATAAATCCATCTGGCCCAGGGGACTTATCTATTTTTACACTTTCCAAAATTGCTAACACCTCCTCCTTTTGAACCTCAATTCCATCTAGCCTGGTCGACTGAACCTGAATGTTCTCCTCGACAACATTGTCTTTCTCCAGTGTAAACACTGATGAAAAATATCCATTTAACGCTTCCCCTATCTCCTCTGATTCCACACACAACTTTCCACTACTATCCTTGATTGGCCCTAATCTTACTCTAGTCATTCTTTTGTTCCTGATATACCTATAGAAAGCCTTAAGGTTTTCCTTGATCCTATCCGCCAATGACTTTTCGTGTCCTCTCCTCGCTCTTCTTAACTATCCCTTTAGGTCCTTCCTGGCTAACTTGTAACTCTCAAGTGCCCTAACTGAGCCTTCATGTCTCATCCTAACATAAGCCTTCTTCTTCCTCTTGACAAGTGCTTCAACTTCCTTAGTAAACCACGGTTCCCTTGCTCGACAACTTCCTCCCTGCCTGACAGGTACATACTTTTCATGGACATGCAGTAGCTGTTCCTTGAAAAGCTCCACATTTCGATTGTACCCATCCCCTGCAGTTTCCTTCCCCATCCTATACATCCTAAATCTTGCCGAATAGCATCATAATTGCCTTTCCCCCAGCTATAATCTGCTTGAATAGATTATGATTTTCCAAAGGTGCAGCTCCTGTTCTTCAGTGATCACTGGCTAACGAGTATGATTGTCCACCCAAGAATCTCTGTTACTGGTCAGGGGTTCTGTGGGTCCTTGCGTGGTTGATGAGCACGGTCCTAGAGCTGCATCTTCAACCACACACTTGGCAGGATTTTCTGGGAGGTGGGATTGGTCCTTGGACTCTAGGTCATGGGAAGTACTTTCTCAGGCTACTTTTTTGGGCCTCATTGTATACACCAGAGATTCTGCATTACTCTGACAGAGTGTCAGGTCTCTTTCTATCCCTCCCCCCCCCCCCCCCCTACACTCTCCTCCCTCCTCCCCTAGTCTTGTCAATTCAATACATCTCTGTACAGCAAGTATTCCTGAATGCTAACTGTATTTAAAGGTGGATTGGGAGCTGAGATGGTTTTGTTATTTGAGTGGGAATAAAGATAGCAGTTAATGGTTATTGTGTCACTGTATTGAGCAGCATTGTTTAAGGAGTAATTTTAAGTTATTTTCTCGTGTGATGTTAAAGATGTTTTAATACGGTGTTGATAACTCCTTCTGGAGGAGTTTGATGGACATCGAGGAGCGGATGAGCCGGTGGCCTGTACAGCAGTCATCTGCACTGGTCAGCGCTTTGGTGATGAGGCCATCCTATTGGTCTTGGGATTGGATGATGACAAAGTCCATCATGTGCCAGTGCCTTGATCCACGGATGTGTCCAGGAAGTCTTGACCTTGTCCTTTTGGTGGAACAGTGTTAGTAATGACAAGCTAGTGTTCCCCACATTTGGCGAGCAGGAGTTGCAATTCCCAACTCCTTCCTTTCCGCCTTGTCAGATCTGGAAGTCCTTTCCAACTCTGGCATTGAAGCCCCCATGGAGGATGATCTTATCTTCCTCAGGAATGTTGGAGAGTGCGGTGTCCAAGGGGGGACTAGATGCCTCCATCAGACTCATCATTGACATCAAGGGTCGGCATGCTCACGGCCATTGCCTGCTGATTCTTGGCAGGTTGTAGACAGAAGGTCACGAGGTGCTGGTTGATGCTGAGAGGGAGCTCCGTGATGGCGGAACTTATTCCATGCGTTCTGGTCTGATCCTCGGGGTTATCCTCTCCAGGAGAAGGGATAACCATGCCATCTTCCCTCAGCTGCCCTTGGCCTGCTCTGCTGGTCTCCTACAGGGCAGCGACGCCAATGTTGAAGTGCCTGAGCTCACGGCAGCTCTCTGTTCCGGCCGATTGTTCTGCTCATTATCCACGCCGGTTCGATGAGTCCAGGTTCTGAAATTGAGGTTAATTTTGATTTTCTGAGCACGGATAGATGGGCGGCTAGATGTGGTTTTCCAGCCCGACTACCTTCGGCTGCATCTTCTCCAGCCCTTTCCCCATGCAGGGTGAACGGAGTGGATCCTGAAGAGGGCTGCTCAATGTGAAGAAAGCTGCTGAAATGCTCCCATATTCCGATTCCAAGAACTGGACGACTAAATCAAACTTCACCGCCTACCGGCTGGTCCGAAGCCAGGGGCTTCCAGATCTCACCTGCCTGTCCCCGTCACCTCTCACTGATTGGCACAGGGTCTGTCTGTGCGGGCGGTGTTCTGGTTTCCTCAAGGGAAGCGCCTGCTGCGGGATATCTTTAACATGGATATGCTGCTGCACATCAGCAGGCACACAGTCCTTGACAGAGGGTAGGTCCAGTTCTCGTAGTGAGGGAGCCTTGGTGGCTGTTGCTGCCCTCAGTCGTTGATACCAGGAGTATCTTCCACCTGATTTGCCGTTGAGGACATGTTTAGGACTGTATTTTGTTTGGTTTCTCCCCCCCCCCCGACCTCACTGTCATGGGTGACCCTGCCAGAAGCAGACTCCCGATGGCATTGCTCTCAGCATCAACAGGGTGTTCAAACCTCTCCATCATGTCTAGGGGCCTATCCAAGGAAAGGTGTTGCTATCGCACTTAATCGCACATTATTCCAACAGTAGATGTTAGCACGAGAATTGGGAGAGGGGTCTACAGGGGAGGGGCCAACACTGGGAGAGGGGTGTACAGGGGAGGGGCCAACACTGGGTGAGGGGTCTACAGGGAAGGTACCAGCACTGGGAGAGGGGTCTACAGGGGAGGGGCCAACACTGGGAAAGGGGTGTACAGGGGAGGGGCCAACACTGGGAGAGGGGTCTACAGGGGAGATACCAGCACTGGGAGAGGGGTCTACAGGGGAGGGGCCAACACTGGGAGAGGGGGAGACAGGGGAGGTACCAGCACTGGGAGAGGGGTCTACAGGGGAGGGACCAACACTGGGAGAGGGGTCTACAGGGGAGATACCAGCACTGGGAGAGGGGTCTACAGGGGAGGGGCCAACACTGGGAGAGGGGGAGACAGGGGAGGTACCAGCACTGGGAGAGGAGTCTACAGGGGAGGGACCAACACTGGGAGTAGGGTCTCCAGGGAGCGACCTACACTGGGAGAGGGGTCTCCAGGGAGCGACCTACACTGGGAGAGGGGTCTACAGGGGAGATACCAGCACTGGGAGAGGGGTCTACAGGGGAGATACCAGCACTGGGAGAGGGGTCTACAGGGGAGATACCAGCACTGGGAGAGGGGTCTCCAGGGGAGGTACCAGCACTGGGAGAGGGGTCTACAGGGGAGATACCAGCACTGGGAGAGGGGTCTACAGGGGAGATACCAGCACTGGGAGAGGGGTCTCCAGGGGAGGTACCAGCACTGGGAGAGGGGTCTACAGAGAGTCCATTCAGCCCTCGAAGCTGTTTCAGTTTCATTTAGTCAGAATGAGGCAGATCAGTATTTCTGCCCCATTTCCACACCCAGAAACAGCTGGAATTACACACCTCGAAAACTGGAATTGACTCCCAGAACCCGCAGCCTTTTGGTGAGACATTTCCAGATTTTCACGACCCCATTTCCAACACTGGAGCAGGCTGAGAATGATCAGGGGCCGGGGTTCTCCGAGGCTCCGTGCTGAGATAGCGATCGGCTCGGAGTCGGAGAATGGGGCCTCAGGGCCGCGATCGGGTCTGACGCTGGGCGCGATTCTCCGGTGACCAGAGACACGGCTCCGGCCGGCGTTTAAACTGCTGCTGCTTGCATACGCAGACCCGCGGCGATCAGTGCAGGGCCGTGTGTAGCAGCTGGATCAGCGCGGAGGACTCCGGCACCATGCTGGCCCCCTGTGGGCTACAGAATCGCTGGGCCAGGAGGCCCGTTGACCCCGGTGTGAAACACATCGCCGCACTTTTACAGCATCCCGGACATGATGTAGCCCAGCCCATCCGCGTGCTCGTCACACCAGAGGTTTAAGGACTGGGTGGTCTGGTTTGTGTTCAGAGAGTCAGGAGTATTATCCAGTGGGAAACGGGAGTCCAGAACATTGAGTTACAGAAACCCTCCTGACAGACACAACACACACTGCTTCTGCGGAGGAGATTTATAGAATAACAAGGTGAATCATCATTCTGTCCTTTCACTGCTTAAAAGTGAAGTAATTCAGCACAGGGTCCAACAGGTTCCAGCCGGTAGCAAAGGAACAGCTGAGATTCTGTGAGGAGTAAAACAATGTCTAATCTAAACCACGGCCTGAGACTTTGAGAACATGAAATTAAATTGCTTATTGTCACTAGTAGGATTTGGATTTGGATTTGGATTTGTTTATTGTCACGTGTACCGAGGTACAGTGAAAAGTATTTTTCTGCGAGCAGCTCAACAGATCATTCAGTACATGGGAAGAAAAGGGAATTGAACAGAATTCAAGAAAATACATGAGAATACATAATAGGGCAACACAAGATATACAATGTAACTACATAAGCATTGGCATCGGATGAAGCAGACAGGGTGTAGTGTTAATGAGGACAGTCCATAAAAGGGTCATTTAGGAGTCTGGTGACAGTGGGGAAGAAGCTGTTTTTGAGTCTGTTCGTCTGTGTTCTCAGGCTTCTGAATCTCCTGCCCGATGGAAGAAGTTGGAAAAGTGAGTAAGCCGGGTGGGAGGGATCCTTGATTATGCTGCCTGCTTTCCCCCGGCAGCGGGAGGTGTAGATGGAATCAATCGATGGGAGGCAGGTTCATGTGATGGACTGGGCGGTATTCACGACTCTCTGAAGTTCCTTGCGGTCCTGGGCCGAGCAGTTGCCATACCAGGCTGTGATGCAGCCCGAGAGGATGCTCTCTATAGTGCATCTGTAAAAGTTGGTAAGGGTTAATGTGGACATGCCAAATTTCCTTAGTTTCCTGAGGAAGTAAAGGCGCTGTTGTGCTTTCTTGGTGATAGCGTCGACATGAGTGGACCAGGATAGATTTTTGGTGATGTGCACCCCTAGGAATTTGAAACTGCTAACCATGTCCACCTCGGCTCCGTTGATGCTGACAGGGGTGTGTACAGTACTATGCTTCCTGAAGTCGATGACCAGCTCTTTAGTTTTGCTGGCATTAAGGGAGAGATTGTTGTCGTTGCACCACTCCACTAAGTTCTCTATCTCCCTCCTGTATTCAGACTCGTCGTTGTTCGAGATCCGGCCCACTATGGTCGTATCGTCAGCAAACTTGTAGATGGAGTTGGAACCAAGTTTTGCCATGCAGTCGTGTGTGTACAGGGAGTAGAGTAGGGGGCTAAGTACGCAGCCTTGCGGGGCACCGGTGTTGAGGACTATTGTGGAGGAGGTGTTGGTGTTCAATGGAGGCTTCAATGGAGTTTCTGTGAAAAGCCGTCAGTTGCCACATTCCGGCGCCTGTTCGGGGAGGCTGGTACGGGAATTAAGCCGTGCTGCTGGCCTGCCTTGGTCTGCTTTCAAAGCCAGCAATTTAGCCCAGTGTGCTAAACCAGCCCCTGTCATCGCTCACAACACATCATCAATCCATCTCTCAGATAGTGATTTTGTCCATTGCTAACTTGCCTGACTCCCAATCCCTTCTGTGGAAGTTGCCTGTGGTTGAATTGGAAGAAATGCATCTTTGTGTGGACATTTCCACCTTTCCCCAAGGTCACACACCACCATTGCTTCACATCAGGTCCCAGAGGAAGACAAGACGGAAACTGGAGGAAACCAGACCCTCAATGCAAATTCCAAAACTAATATTGTGCCATTCTACCAGCAGAGGGAGGCAGAGATCGAGCAAATGGGAAAGTAGTGAAACCACAACGTGATTTCTCAGAAAACAGAGAGATTACCAGACACTCACTGTGGTCAACAACATGTTATTTATACAATACAGGAAATGTGAAGCTGGTCAAACAGCAAGAGAAGCTGCAGCTCTGAGAGAGGGGGAGACAGGGGACATACCAACACTGGGAGAGGGGGAGACAGGGGAGGTACCAGCACAGGGAGAGGGGGAGACAGGGGAGGTACCAGCATAGGGAGAGGGGGAGACAGGGGAGATACCAGCACTGGGAGAGGGGTAGACATGGGAGATACCAGCACTGGGAGAGGGGGAGACAGGGGAGATACCAGCACAGGGAGAGGGGGAGACAGGGGAGATACCAGCACTGGGAGAGGGGGAGACAGGGGAGATACCAGCACTGGGAGAGGGGGAGACAGGGGAGATACCAGCACAGGGAGAGGGGGAGACAGGGGAGATACCAGCACAGGGAGAGGGGGAGACAGGGGAGATACCAGCACTGGGAGAGGGGGAGACAGGGGAGATACCAGGACTGGGAGAGGGGGAGACAGAGGTGATACCAGCTCGTGGAGAGGGGAAGACAGGGGAGATACCAGCACAGGGAGAGGGGGACACAGGGGAGATACCAGCACTGGGAGGGGGGGAGACAGGGGAGATACCGGCACTGGGAGAGGGGGAGACAGGGGAGGCAGCAGCACTGAGAGAGGGGGAGACAGGGGAGGTACCAGGACTGGGAGAGGGGGAGACAGGAGAGATACCAGCACTGGGAGAGGGGGAGACAGGGGAGGCAGCAGCACTGAGGGAGGGGGAGACAGGGGAGATACCAGCACAGGGAGAGGGGAGACAGGGGAGGTACCAGCACTGGGAGAGGGGAGAGACAGGGGAGATACCAGCACAGGGAGAGGGGAGACAGGGGAGGTACCAGCTCTGAGAGAGGGGGAGCCAGGGGACATACCAGCAATGAGAGAGGGGGAGACAGGGGACATACCAGCAATGAGAGACGGGGAGACAGAGGTGATACCAGCTCGTGGAGAGGGGAAGACAGGGGAGATACCAGCACTGAGAGAGGGGGAGACAGGGGAGATACCAGCACTGGGAGAGGGGGAGACAGGGGAGATACCAGCACTGAGAGAGGGGGAGACAGGGGAGATTCCAGCACTGAGAGAGGGGGAGACAGGGGAGGTGCAGCACTGAGAGCACGGGCAGCACGGTAGCTTTGTGGATAGCACAATCGCTTCACATGTCCAAGGTCCCATGTTCGATTCTGGCTTGGGTCACTGACTGTGTGGAGTCTGCACATCCTCCCCGTGTCTGCGTGGGTTTCCTCCGGGTGCTCCGGTTTCCTCCCACAGTCCAAAGATGTGCAGGTTAGGTGGATTGGCCATGATAAATTGCCCATAGTCTCCAAAATTGCCCTTAGTGTTGGGTGGAGTTACTGGGTGTTTTTGGGATGCGGTGGAGGTGTTAACCTTGGGTAGGGTGCTCTTTCCAGGAGCCGGTGCAGACTTGATGGGCCGAATGGCCTCCTTCTAGAACATAGAACATAGAACAGTACAGCACAGAACAGGCCCTTCAGCCCTCGATCACCCTACTCAAACCCAAGTATCCACCATATACCCGTAACCCAACCCCCCCCCCCCCCCCCCCCCCCCCCCGCCCTCTGAGAGAGGGGGAGATAGGGGAGATACCAGCACAGGGAGAGTGGGAGATAGGGGAGATACCAGCACAGGGAGAGTGGGAGACACGGGAGATACCAGCACTGGGAGAGGGGGAGACAGGGGAGATACCGGCACTGGGGGAGGGGGACACAGGGGACATACCAGCATTGAGCGAGTGGTAGACAGGGGAGATACCAGCACTGGGTGAGGTGGAGACAGGGGAGGTGCAGCACTGAGAGCACGGGCAGCACGGTAGCTTTGTGGATAGCACAATCGCTTCACAGCACCAAGGTCCCAGGCTCGATCCTGGCTTGGGTCACTGACTGCGGAGTCTGCACATCCTCCCCGTGTGTGTGGGATCCTCTGGGTGCTCCGGTTTCCTCCCATAGTCCAAAGATGTGCAGGTTAGGTGGATTGGCCATGATAAATTGCCCTTAGTCTCCAAAATTGCAGGTATCAGCTCTGAGAGAGGGGGGGACAGGGGAGATACCAGCACTGTGAGAGGGGGAGACAGGGGAGATATCAGCTCTGAGAGAGGGGGAGACAGGAGAGGTACCAGCACTGTGAGAGGGGGAGACAGGGGAGATATCAGCTCTGAGAGAGGGGGAGACAGGGGAGGTACCAGCACTGAGAGAGGGGGAGACAGGGGAGATACCAGCACTGTGAGAGGGGGAGACAGGGGAGATACCAGCACTGTGAGAGGGGGAGACAGGGGAGATACCAGCACTGTGAGAGGGGGAGACAGGGGAGATACCAGCACTGAGAGAGGGGGAGACAGGGGAGATACCAGCTCTGAGAGAGGGGGAGACAGTGGAGATACCAGCACTGTGAGAGGGGGAGACAGGGGAGATATCAGCTCTGAGAGAGGGGGAGACAGGGGAGGTACCAGCTGTGAGAGAGGGGGAGACAGGGGAGGTACCAGCACTGAGAGAGGGGGAGACAGGGGAGGTACCAGCACTGTGAGAGGGGGAGACAGGGGAGATACCAGCACAGGGAGAGGGGGTCATGACACAACACACACTGCTTCTGCGGAAGAGTTTTGTAGAATAACAAGGTGAATCATCATTCTGTCCTTTCACTGCTTAAAAGTAAAGTAATTCAGCACAGGGTCCAACAGGTTCCAGCCGGTAGCACAGGAACAGCTGAGATTCTGTGAGGAGTAAAACAATGTCTAATCTAAACCAGCGGCCTGAGACTTTGAGAACATCTGTGACCAACAGACCACAGTCAGTAAGAATGAACACCAACACCTCCTCCACAATAGTCCTCAATACCGGTGCCCCGCAAGGCTGCGTACTTAGCCCCCTACTCTACTCCCTGTACACACACGACTGCGTGGCAAAACTTGGTTCCAACTCCATCTACAAGTTTCCTGACGATATGACCATAGTGGGCCGGATCTCGAATAACGACAAGTCCGAAACAGGAGGGAGATAGAGAACCTAGCGGAGTGGTGTAACGACAACAATCTCTCCCTCAATGCCAGCAAAACTAAAGAGCTGGTCATCGACTTCAGAAAGCAAAGTACTGTACACACCCCTGTCAGCATCAACGGGGCCGAGGTGGAGATGGTTTGCAGTTTCAAATTCCTAGGGGTGCACATCACCAAAACTCTATCCTGGTCCACTCACGTCGACCATAGAAAGCATCCTATCGGGCTGCATCACAGCCTGGTATGGCAACTGCTCGTCCCAGGACCGCAAGGAACTTCAGAGAGTCGTGAATACCGCCCAGTCCATCACACGAACCTGCCTCCCATCCATTGACTCCATCTACACCTCCCGCTGCCGGGGGAAAGCAGGCAGCATAATCAAGGATCCCTCCCACCCGGCTTACTCACTTTTCCAACTTCTTCCATCGGGCAGGAGATTCAGAAGCCTGAGAACACGGACGAACAGACTCAAAAACAGCTTCTTCCCCACTGTCACCAGACTCCTAACTGACCCTCTTATGGACTGACCTCATTAACACTACACCCCTGTATGCTTCACCCGATGCTAATGCTTATGTAGTTACATTGTCTATCTTGTGTTGCCCTATTATGTATTCTCATGTATTTTCTTGAATTCTGTTTAATTCCCTTTTCTTCCCATGTACTGAATGATCTGTTGAGCTGCTTGCAGAAAAATACTTTTTACTGTACCTCGGTACACGTGACAATAAACAAATCCAATCCAATCCAATCAATCACAACGCATCATCAATCCATCTCTCAGATAGTGATTTTGTCAATTGCGAACTTGCCTGACTCCCAATCCCTCCTGTGGATGGTGCCTGTTGTCTTGTTATGCTGTTGGCGTAGAATAAGCGGCTTCCTTGATGTTCACTCTGAAAAAGGAATGTTCAGACGTGGAGATAACTTCAACACGTTTATTAAACTTTTGACAATTCTGCTACTCGGGTTCGCCACGACTGCAGGAAACTGGAGGAAACCAGACACTCAATGCAAATACCAAAACTGATATTGTGCCATTCTACCAGCCGAGGGAGGCGGAGATCGAGCGAAAGTGAAAGTAGTGAAACTACAACATGATTTCTCGGAAAACAGAGAGATTACCAGAACCTCACTGTGGTCAACAACATGTTATTTATACAGTACAGGAAGTGTGAAGCTGATCAAACCGCAAGAGAAGCTGCAGCTCTGAGAGAGGGGGAGACAGGGGACATACCAACACTGGGAGAGGGGGAGACAGGGGACATACCAGCACTAGGAGGGTGGGGGGGGGGGGGGGGGGGGGGACAGGGGACATACAAGCACTGGGAGAGGAAGAGACAAGGGAGATACCAATACTGGGAGAGGGGGAGACAGGGGAGATACCAACACTGGGAGAGGGGGAGACAGGGGAGATACCAGCACTGAGAGAGGGGTAGACAGGGGAGATACCATCAAAGGGAGAGGGGGAGACAGGGGAGATACCGGCACTGTGAGAGGGGTCTACAGGGTAGGTAACAGCACTGGGAGAGGGGGAGACAGGGGAGATACCAGCACAGGGAGTGGGGGAGACAGGGGAGATACCAGCTCTGAGAGAGGGGGAGACAGATGTGATACCAGCACTGAGAGAGGGGGAGACAGGGGAGATACCAGCTCTGAGAGAGGGGGAGACAGGGGAGATACCAGCACGGGGAGAGGGGGAGACAGGGGAGATACCAGCACAAGGAGAGGGGGAGACAGGGGAGATACCAGCACAGGGAGATGGGGAGACAGGGGAGGTACCAGCACTGGGAGAGGGGGAGACAGGGGAGATACCAGCAGTGGGAGAGGGGTAGACAGGGGATGTGCCAGCACTGAGAGCACGGGCAGCACAGTAGCTTTGTGGATAGCACAATCGCTTCACAGCTCCAAGGTCCCAGGTTCGATTCTGGCTTGGGTCACTGTCCATTGGTGCTTCGGTTTCCTCCCACAGTCCAAAGATGTGCACGATAGGTGGATTGGCCATGATAAATTGCTCATAGTCTCCAAAATTGACCTTAGTGTTCGGTGGAGTTACTGGGTGTTTTTGGGATGCGGTGGAGGTGTAAACCTTGGGTAGGGTGGTCTTTCCTGGAGCCGGTGCAGACTTGATGGGCCGAATGGCCTCCTTCTAGAACATAGAACATAGAACAGTACAGCACAGAACAGGCCCTTCAGCCCTCGATCACCCTACTCAAACCCACGTATCCACCATATACCCGTAACCCAAACCCGCCTCCCCCCGCCCCGCCCTTTAACCTTTCTTTTTTAGGACACTACAGGCAATTTATCATGGCCAATCCAGCTAACCCGCACATCTTTGGACTGTGGGAGGAAACCGGAGCACCCGGAGGAAACCCACGCACACACGGGGAGGACGTGCAGATTCCGCACAGACAGTGACCCAGCCGGGAATCAAACCTGGGACCCTGGAGCTGTGAAGCATTTATGCTAACCACCATGCTACCGTTCTGCACTGTAAATTCTATGATCTATAATTCTATGAGAGAGAGGGATGCAGGGAACATACCAGCACAGGGAGAGGGGGAGACACGGGAGATACCAGCTCTGTGAGAGGGGGAGACAGGGGAGATACCAGCACTGAGAGAGGGGGAGACAGGGGAGATACCAGCACAGGGAGAGGGGGAGACAGGGGAGATACCAGCACTGTGAGAGGGGGAGACACAGGAGATAGCAGCACTGGGAGACGGATGTACAGGGGAGATACCAGCACAGGGGGAGACAGGGGAGATAGCAGCACAGGGGGAGACAAGGGAGATAGCAGCACTGGGAGAGGGGGAGACAGGGGAGATACCAGCACTGGGAGAGGGGGAGACAGGGGAGATACCAGCACTGGGAGAGGGGGAGACAGGGGAGATACCGGCACTGGGAGAGGGGGAGACAGGGGAGATACCAGCACTGGGAGAGGGGGAGACAGGGGAGATACCAGCACTGGGAGGGGGGGAGACAGGGGAGATACCGGCACTGTGAGAGGGGTCTACAGGGTAGGTAACAGCACTGGGAGAGGGGGAGACAGGGGAGATACCAGCTCTGAGAGAGGGGGAGATAAGGGAGATTCCAGCACTGAGAGAGGGGAAGACAGGGGAGATTCCAGCACTGAGAGAGGGGGAGACAGTGGAGGTGCAGCACTGAGAACACGGGCAGCACAGTAGCTTTGTGGATAGCACAATTGCTTCACAGCTCCAGGGTCCCAGGTTCGATTCCGGCTTGGGCCACTGTCTGTGCGGAGTCTGCACATCCTCCCCGTGTGTGCGTGGGTTTCTCCGGGTGCTCCGGTTTCCTCCCACAGTCCAAAGATGTGCAGGTTAGGTGGATTGGCCATGATAAATTGCCCTTAGTCTCCAAAATTGCCCTCAGTGTTGGGTGGAGTTACTGGGTTTTTTTGGGATGGGATGTTAACCTTGGGCAGGGTGCTCTTTCCATGAGCCGGTGCAGACTTGATGGGCCGAATGGCCTCCTTCTGCACTGCCAATTCTATGATCTATAATTCTATGCGAGAGAGGGATGCAGGGAACATACCAGCACAGGGAGAGGGGGAGACAGGGGAGATACCAGCACTGGGAGAGGGGGAGACGGGGAGATACCAGCACAGGGAGAGGGGTCTACAGGGGAGATACCAGCACAGGGAGAGGGGTCTACAGGGGAGATACCAGCTCTGAGAGAGGGGGAGACAGGGGAGATACCAGCACTGTGAGAGGGGGAGACAGGGGAGATACCAGCACTGGGAGAGGGGGAGACAGGGGAGATACCAGCACTGGGAGAGGGGGGAGACAGGGGAGATACCAGCACAGGGAGAGGGGGAGACAGGGGATATACCAGCTCTGAGAGAGGGGGAGACAAGGGAGCTACCAGCAGTGAGAGTGGGGGAGCCACGGGAGATACCAGCATGAGGAGTGGGGTAGACAGGGGAGATACCAGCACGAGGAGAGGGGTAGACAGGGGAGATACCAGCACGAGGAGAGGGGGAGACAGGGGAGATACCAGCTCTGAGAGAGGGGGAGACAGGGGAGATACCAGCACGAGGAGAGGGGTAGACAGGGGAGGTACCAGCACACGGAGAGGGGGAGACAGGGGAGATACCAGCACAGGGAGAGGGATGTACAGGGGAGATACCAGCACAAGGAGAGGGGGAGACAGGGGACATACCAGCACTGAGAGAGGGGGAGACAGGGAAGGTACCAGCACTGGGAGAGGAGGAGACCGGGGAGATACCAGCACTGAGAGAGGGGGAGACAGGGAAGGTACCAGCACTGGGAGAGGAGGAGACCGGGGAGATACCAGCACTGAGAGAGGGGTAGACAGGGAGTACATTCAGCCCTCGAAGCTGTTTCAGTTTAATTTAGTCAGAATGAGGCAGATCAGTATTTCTGCCCCATTTCCACACCCAGAAACAGCTGGCATTACACACGTCGAAAACTGGAATTGACTCCCAGAACCCGCAGCCTTTTGGGGAGACAGTTCCAGATTTTCACGCCCCAATTTCCAACACTGGAGCAGGCTGAGAATGATCAGGGGCCGGGGTTCTCTGAGGCTCCGTGCTGAGATAGCGATCGGCTCGGAGTCGGAGAATGGGGCCTCAGGGCCGCGATCGGGTCTGACGCTGGGCGCGATTCTCCGGTGACCAGAGACACGGCTCCGGCCGGCGTTTAAACTGCTGCTGCTTGCATACGCAGACCCGCGGCGATCAGTGCAGGGCCGTGTGTAGCAGCTGGATCAGCGCGGAGGACTCCGGCACCATGCTGGCCCCCTGTGGGCTACAGAATCGCTGGGCCAGGAGGCCCGTTGACCCCGGTGTGAAACACATCGCCGCACTTTTACAGCATCCCGGACATGATGTAGCCCAGCCCATCCGCGTGCTCGTCACACCAGAGGTTTAAGGACTGGGTGGTCTGGTTTGTGTTCAGAGAGTCAGGAGTATTATCCAGTGGGAAACGGGAGTCCAGAACATTGAGTTACAGAAACCCTCCTCACAGACACAACACACACTGCTTCTGCGGAGGAGATTTATAGAATAACAAGGTGAATCATCATTCTGTCCTTTCACTGCTTAAAAGTGAAGTAATTCAGCACAGGGTCCAACAGGTTCCAGCCGGTAGCAAAGGAACAGCTGAGATTCTGTGAGGAGTAAAACAATGTCTAATCTAAACCACGGCCTGAGACTTTGAGAACATCACTCACAACACATCATCAATCCATCTCTCAGATAGTGATTTTGTCCATTGCGAACTTGCCTGACTCCCAATCCCTCCTGTGGATGGTGCCTGTTGTCTTGTTATGTTGTTGGCGTAGCATAAGCTGCTTCCTTGATGTTCACTCTGACAAAGGAAGGTTCAGACGTGGAGATAACTTCAACACGTTTATTAAACTATTAACAATTCTCCTACTCGGATTCACCACTATTGTTAATCCTTCTATAGCTACTCAGACTGACGAACCAGTCTGCTACAATCCACATGGTGGGTGTGATGTTGAATCAACCCTGTGTCTGTACTCACTGAGTGTCTCCACTGGAAAGAGGAAGATCATGTGTGCTGGGTCCTTTTTTATGGGTTGGTGTAATGCCCCCCTGTGGTAGTGTCACCTCTGTGTCTATTGTAAATACCCATTGGTCATGTCCTATCTTACTGACCTATTGGTTGAGTGGACAGTTAATAAAAAAGAAAGAGCTTGCATTTGTTTCGCATCTTTCTCACCCAAACTGTTTGTCAGATAACCCCAAGTATTTTTCATTGACAGGGATGGATTGACAGTTTTAAGGAAAGATAATTCAATTTTGGTTAATATTATCAGTCATGTGTTGTCTTGTTTTGTCTCATTTTTAATGCTCTGTGCACAATACAAGCGATTATACAAATAAATGCTCTTAAAATCCCACACTCTTTGTGACTGATCAATGTGACTTGGAGAAAGATGCAACCTGACTTCTAATCTTGGAATATTTTACCTCCGAAGGCCAATATTTCTGTTTCAGCTCATTTGTTACCGGTGCCACGTGCTAGCGAGTTGAGGAACAGGGAGAGAGTGCAGATAAACACATGGCTGCAGGGATGGTGTAGGAGGGAGGGTTTCAGGTACGTGGATAATTGGAGCACATTCTGGGGAAGGTGGGACCTGTACAGACAGGATGGTTTGCACCTGAACCAGAGGGCCACCAATATCCTGGGAGGGAAATTTGCTACGGCTCTTCGGGGGGGGGGTTTAAACTAATTTGTCAGGAGAATGGGAGAACGAGCTGTAGTCCAGAAGCCAGTGTTGAGAGTAGTGAGGTACTGAGGAGGGTATCAAGATCGCAGGAGTGTACCGGCAGACAGAAAGGTGGGTTGAAGTGTGTCTACTTCAATGCAAGGAGCATCCGGAATAAGGTAGGTCAACTTGGAGCATGGATTGGTACCTGGGACTACGATGTTGTGGGCATTACGGAGACATGGGGCGGGATTCTCCCCTACCCAGCGGGACGGGGGGTCCCGGCGTTGGGGAGTGGTGCCAACCACTCCGCGGTCGGGCCTCCAATACCGCACCTTTGGGTGCTAGGCCCGCGCCGGAGCGGTTGGCACCACGCCGACTGGCGCAAAAAACAGCGCCAGCGGCCTTTCAGGCCCGCCGCCCGGCAGCGGGGCTGGCCGAAAGGCTTTCGCCGGTTCGCGCATGCGCCGGCGGTGACGTCAGCGGCCAGCTACCGCTGATGTCACCACCGGCGCATGCGCGCTGTCGGTTTCTCTTCGGCTTCCGCCATGGCGGAGGCCGTGGCGGCGGCGGCGGAGAAAGAGTGCCCCCAGGGCACTGGCCCGCACCCTGATCGGGGGGGGGCCCCGATCGCAGGCCTGGCCACCGTGGGTCACCCCCCGGGGTCCGATTGCCCCCCCCCCCCCCAGGACCCCGGGGGCCCGGTCGCACCGCCGATCCCGCCGCCACCAGACGTGGTTCAAACCTCGGCGGCGGGAGAGGCCTCCCAGCGGCGGGACTTCGGCCCATCGCGGGCCGGAGTATCGCCGCAGGGGCCTCGCCGATCGGAGTGGCGAGATTCCCGCCCCCGCCAATTCCCGGGTGGCGGAGAATCTCTGCCACGGCGGGGGCGGGATTTTCGGCGGCCCCAAGCGATTCTCTGACACTGCTGGGGGGTCGGAGAATTTCGCCCCTGGTTAGAACAGGGACAGGAATGGTTGTTAGAAGTTCCGGGGTATAGATGTTTCAGTAAGGGTAGGGAAGGTGGTAAAAGAGGTGGAGGAGTAGCATTGTTAATCAAGGATAGTTTAACGGCTGCAGAAAGGCAGTTCAAGGGGGATCTGCCTACTGAGGTAATATGGGCTGAAGTTAGAAATAGGAAAGGAGCGGTCACATTGTTTGGAGTTTTCTATCGGCCTCCAAATAGTAACGGAGATGTGGAGGAAGAAATGCAAAGCAGATTATGGATAGGTGTAGAGGTCTCAGGGTAGTTGTCATGGGTGACTTTAACTTTCCAAATATTGATTGGAACCTCTATAGGGCCAAAAGTTTGGTTGGGGCAGATTTTTTACAGTGTGTGCAGGAGGGTTTCCTGACACAATATGTGGATAGGCCGACAATATTGGATTTGGTACTGGGTAATGAACCGGGCCAAGTGTTAGATTTGTTTGTGGAAGAGCACTTTGGAGATAGTGACCACAATTCGGTATCTTTCACTATTGCAATGGAGGGGGATAGGGCCATACGGCAGAGCAAAGTTTATAATTGGGGGAGGGGTAATTATGATGCGAATTATGTAATTATAGGCCGGTTTGTCTTACTTCGGTAGTCGGTAAGTTAATGGAAAAGGTCCTGAAGGAGAGGATTTATGACCATTTGGAAAGATGCAGCTTAATCCAGGATAGTCAACACAGATTTGTGAAGTCTTGCCTCACAAATTTGATTGAATTCTTTGAGGAGGTAACTAAATGTGTAGATGAAGTTAGAGCAGTTGATGTCGTACACATGTATTTTAGTAAGGCGTTTGATAAGGTTCCCCATGGTCGGCTCATGAAGAAAGTAAGGAGGTGTGGGATAGAGGGAAATTCGGCCAATTGGATAAGTAACTGGCTGTCACATAGAAGACAGAGGGTGGTGGTGGATGGAAAATTTTCAGACTGGAAACCAGTTACCAGCGATGTACCACAGGGATCAGTGCTGGGTCCTCTTCTATGTGTGATTTTTATCAATGACTTGGAGGAGGGGGCTGAAGGGTGGGTCAGTAAATTTGCTGATGACACCAAGGTCAGTGGAGTAGTGGATGAGGTGGAGGGCTGTTGTAGGCTGCAAAGAGACATTGATAGGATGCAGAGCTGGGCCGAAAAATGGCAGATGGAGTTTAACCCTGATAAGTGCGAGGTGATTCATTTTGATAGAAAAAATTTGAATGCTGATTACAGGGTCAACGGCAGGGTTCTGAGGAATGTGGAGGAACAGAGAGATCTTGGGGTTCATGTCCACAGATCTCTGAAGGTTGCCACTCAAGTGGATAGAGCCGTGAAGAAGGCCTATAGTGTGTTAGCGTTTATTAACAGGGGGCTTGAGTTTAAGAGCCGCGGGGTTATGCTGCAACTGTACATGACCCTGGTGAGACCACATTTGGAGTATTGTGTGCGGTTCTGGTCACCTCATTATAGGAAGGATGTGGAAGCATTGGAAAGGGTGCAAAGGAGATTTACCAGGATGCTGTCTGGTTTGGAAGGTAGGTCTTATGAGGAAAGGTTGAGGGAGCTAGGGTTTTTCTCTTTGGAGTGGAGGAGGATGAGAGGCGACTTAATGGAGGTTTATAAGATGATGAGGGGGATAGATAGAGTGGACGTTCAGAGACAATTTCTTCGGGTGGATGTAGCTGTTACAAGGGGGCATAACTATAAGATTCAGGGTGGGAGATATAGGAGGGATATCCGAGGTAGGTTCTTTACTCAGAGAGTGGTTAGGGTGTGGAAATAAAATGAAATGAAATGAAAATCGCTTATTGTCACGAGTAGGCTTCAATGAATTTACTGTGAAAAGCCCCTAGTCGCCACATTCCGCCGCCTGTTCGGGGAGGCTAGTACGGGAATCGAACTGTGCTGCTGGCCTGCCTTGGTCTGCTTTCAAACTGCCTGCTGTGATAGTGGAGTCGGACACTTTGGGAACTTTCAAGCGGTTATTGGATAGGCACATGGAGCACACCAGAATGACAGGGAGTGGGATAGCTTGATCTTGGTTTCGGACAATGTTCGGCACAACATCGAGGGCCGAAGGGCCTGTTCTGTGCTGTAATGTTCTGTGTTCTGTGTGTGTCATGTCTCTGGTGCCCCCTCTCGTGCCTAGCTAGCCTACGTGTACTTACATTAACCCCTTGTGTATTTACAGTGATGCATATCACCACACGTGTGGTTGAATTGGAAGAAATGCATCTTTGTGTGGACATTTCCACCTTTCCCCAAGGTCACACACCACCATTGCTTCACATCAGGTCCCAGAGGAAGACAAGGCGGAAACTGGAGGAAACCAGACCCTCAATGCAAATTCCAAAACTGATATTGTGCCATTCTACCAGCAGAGGGAGGCAGAGATCGAGCAAATGGGAAAGTAGTGAAACTACAACGTGATTTCTCAGAAAACAGAGAGATTCCCAGACCCTCACTGTGGTCAACAACATGTTATTTATACAATACAGGAAGTGTGAAGCTGATCAAACAGCAAGAGAAGCTGCAGCTCCGAGAGAGGGGGAGACAGGGGACATACCAGCACAGGGAGCGGGAGAGACAGGGGACATACCAGCACTGGGAGAGGGGGAGACAGGGGAGACACCAGCACTGGGAGAGGGGGAGACAGGGGAGATACCAGCACTGGGAGAGGGGGAGACAGGGGAGATGTCAGCACTGGGAGAGGGTGAGACAGGGGACATACCAGCACTGAGAGAGGGGGGGACAGGGGACATACCAGCACTGAGAGAGGGAGAGACAGGGGAGATACCAGCACTGAGAGAGGGGGGGACAGGGGACATACCAGCACTGAGAGAGGGGGGGACAGGGGACATACCAGCACTGGGAGAGGGGAAGACAGGGGAGATAGCAGCACTGAGAGAGGGGGGGACAGGGGACATACCAGCACTGGGAGAGGGGAAGACAGGGGAGGTACCAGCACTGGGAGACGGGGAGACAGGGGAGATACCAGCACTGGGAGAGGGTGAGACAGGGGAGATATCAGCACGGGGAGACAGGGGACATACCAGCACTGGGGGGGGGGGGGGGGGGGGCACAGGGGAGATACCAGCACTGAGAGAGGGGTCAACAGCGAGATACCAGCACTGGGAGAGGGGGAGACAGGGGAGGTACCAGCACTGGGAGAGGGGGAAACAGGGGAGATACCAGCACTGAGAGAGGGGTCGACAGCGAGATACCAGAACTGGGAGAGGGGGAGACAGGAGAGGTACCAGCACTGGGAGAGGGGGAAACAGGGGAGGTACCAGCACTGGGAGAGGGGGAGACAGGGGAGGTACCAGCACTGGGAGAGGGGTCTTCAGGAGAGGTATCAGCACTGGGAAAGGGGGAGACAGGGGAGGTACCAGCACTGGGAGAGGGGTCTGCAGGGAGATACCAGCACTGGGAGAGGGGTCTTCAGGAGAGGTATCAGCACTGGGAAAGGGGGAGACAGGGGAGGTACCAGCACTGGGAGAGGGGGATACAGGGGAGGCATCCGCACTGCGAGAGAGGTACCAGGACTGGGAGTCTGTTACATTGCCATTCAGTCTGATTGAGGCCTATCAACCCCATTTGTCTTAATTCCTTGACCCAGAAATATCTATCACTCTCCATTTTGAAGTATACATACATAGCACAGTGGTTAGCACTGCTGCTTCACAGTGCTAGGGACCCTGGTTTGATTCCCACTTGGGTCACTGTCTGTGCGGAGTCTGCACGTTCTCCCCGTGTCTGCGTGGGTTTGCTCCGGGTGCTCCGGGTTCCTCCCACAAAGACCCGAAAGTCGTGCTTGTTGGGTAATTTGGACATTCTGAATTCTCCCTCTGTGTACCCGAACTGGCGCCAGAATGTGGCGACTAGGGGCTTTTCACAGTAACTTCATTTCAGTGTTAATGTAAGCCTACTTATGACAATAAGAAAGCTTATAAACAAGAAAATAGAATCAGGAGGAGGCCATTTGGACCTTCGAGCCTGCTCCCGCATTCATTATGATCATGGCTGATCATCAAGTTCAATACCCTGATCTCCCCCATCCGCCCCCCCCCCCATACACTTTGATCCCTTTAGCCCCAAGAGCGAAATCTAAAATCCTTCTTGAAATTACACAACATTTTGGCCTCAATGACTTTCTGTGGGAGTGAATTCCACAGATTCGCCTCTCTCTGGGTGAAGAAATTTCTCCTCCCCTCAGTCCTCAAAGGTTTACCCCTTATCCTCAAACTATGACCCCTAGTTCTGGACTTCCCCACTATCGGGAACATTCTTTCTGAATATACCCTGTCTAATCCTGTTAGAATTTTAGAAGTTTCTATGAGATCCCCTCTCACTCTTCTAAACTCCAGTGAATATAATCCTAACCCACTTAGTCTCTCCTCATAGGACAGTCCCACCATCCCAGGATTCAGCCTGGTAAACCTTCGCTGCTCTCCCTCCATAGCAAGAACATCCTTCTTCAGAATGGCTCTCAGAACCCACAGCCATTTGGGGAGACAGTTCCAAAATCCCATTCTCCTTTATGGAAAGGTTGTTTTTCCGGATTTCACCCCTAAATATGGATCAAATGTGAAGACCCCCACCCCTCCCAATATCTGTATTTCCCCCCGCTGAAGAAATAATTGATAATAATAATAATCACCTATTGTTACAAGTAGGCTTCAATGAAGTTACTGTGAAAACCGGAGCCACATTCCGGCGCTTGTTCGCCTAATAGGGCTGGTTTAGCTCACTGGGCTAAATCGCTGGCTTTGAAAGCAGACCAAGGCAGGCCAGCAGTACGGTTCAATTCCCGTACCAGCCTCCCCGAACAGGTGCCGGAATGTGGCGACTGGGGGCTTTTCACAGTAACTTCATTGAAGCCTACTCGTGACAATAAGCAATTTTCATTTCATTTCATTAATAGCGCCCAATTTGTCACTATTGACCCAAATAGATCATTTTAATTTTGTGTCTCCCTCCATTTGATCACCTCTCAACCTGCTGAAGCCATTGGAATCCAGATTTAGTCCATACAAACTCTCCTTATCATTTCACTACTTTAACCACAGATTCATTCTGGTGAATCTGTCCTATACATTGTAGCCATCTGGGATGGCCACTTACAGCAAAAAACATGGACTAAAGCCTAAAGGGAAATGTGGCCAATGTAAGATTCAGGCAGGCACAGAGCCTGAATGTATATTTGTGAGCAGAGAATCCAGACAGCATCGAAACCCCCAACCGATTAGCATTTTGATGGCCCATCTCCATATGACAAAGGACAGATACTCAAGTAATCGATACAATCCCAGACATTTTGGCTCCACTCCCTTTACTCAGGAAGCCTAAACAACAGGGTCAATGGCCGCTTAGGACATGCCCAGCTATCAAGGCACCCGCCCCTTTATTGGCTCAGATCAAATAGTGATCGAGAACTACCCAATTAGTGGGGTCCAAACCGAAGGACTGCCCAAAAGAGTGCGAAAACCCCCAAGGATAAAGAGAGACACTGCCATGTGTTTGACCTCTTTTCAACCTTGCGCTCCGGCAACGTCTATCTCCAACTGCAGCACCACCAGAAGCACCCCCGCCTCCCACAATGCACCCACCCCCGCCTCCCACAATGCACCCACCCCCGCCTCCCACAATGCACCCAACCTTCCAGTTTGGATGGGTCCAGCCACAGAAAGTTTCAAGGTTGTCACAGCTTTCATTGGAAGAAGTCAGGCAGTATCTGCATGGCCTTGAGAGAATGGCCGGCAGCACTGCCACCATGTCGTGTTCTGACTCTGAATACAAACACGATGACAATGATTGGTAATACAAACAAAGCATTTTTTATTGAAGAACCACAGGATACCACGAGAGCTTTTGCACACACGTCTCACCTCTACTTCCCATGATGGTTTATCCAAAACAATTGACATATTCAGCAGTATATACATCAATGTTTTGAACTACAGGCAGCACAATGCAATGTCACAACACATGCAACTGCGTCCCTGAGAATCCTCAGCCACCCACCCAGGGAGCAGTTCCTCAGACACCAGCGGGAATCTGCTCCTGGGCCTCTGCACCTACGCACCTGGCTAGTCCCTCCTCCGCTCTGCTCTCCTGCAATACAAGGGCACTCTGTATTCATGCACAGAATCCCTACAGGGCAGATGGAGGCCATTCAGCCCAGCGGGTCTGCACCGACCCTCCGAAAGAGCACCCCACCGAGGTTCAGGCCCCCACCCTATTCCCGTAACCCAGTAGCCCCACCTAACCTTGTGGACATTAAGGAGCAATTTAGTCATTAGTGACGCCAAAAGGGACCGGAGGATATGGAAGAGGCGGCCGTCGGCCTCGAACGCCGTGTAGTGGCGGTCCTCCGGGCGGATTGGGAGCTGGTGGTATGCAGAGTTCAGATCCACTGTGGAAAAGTGCCGGTACTGGGCGATCTGGTTTACCATGTCTGCAATCCTGGGGAGGGGATACGCGTCGAGGAGCGTAAATCTATTTATAGTCTGACTGTAGTCAACCACCACACGGAATTTTCCCCCGGTCTTAACGACCACCACCTGAGCTCTCCAGGGACTATTGCTGGCCTCTATAACCCCCTCACTGAGTAGCCTTCGGACCTCTGCTCTGACAAATACCCTATCCTGCAGGCTATACCGCCTGCTACGAGTGGCTACGGGTTTACAGTCCTTAGTGAGATTGGCGAAGAGAGTGGGGGGGGGGGGATTCGCAGCGTAGCGAGGCTGCAGATAGTGAGTCGGTGCAGGGGCCCTCCGAAGCTGAGGGTGAGGCTCTTGAGGTTACATTGGAAGTCTAGGCCTAATAAGAGTGGCGCGCAGAGGTCGGGCAAAACGTAGAGTTTGAATTTTGAGTAGCTAGTGCCTCGGATTGTGAGTGTCGCGGCGGTGCGCCCCTGGATCTGAACCGAATGGGAGCCTGAAGCGAGCGAGATAGTTTGCCGCACGGGGAAAACGGGGAGCGAACAGCATCTTACCAGGTCTGGATGTATGAAGCTCTCCGTGCTCCCGGAGTCGAAGAGGCATGGCGTTTTGTACCCGTTGATATGGACCTCTGCCATCGAGTTTCGTAGATTCTTTGGTCATGATTGGTCCAGGGTGACCGCGCTGAGTTGCGGGTAGTCGGCGGCTCGATCAGCTGTGCTGGAGTGGCCCCGTGATGACTGCCCTCTGGGTTCATAGTCGAATTCGAATTCTTCCGCAGAGTTGTCCGAGCGCGGAGATTCCGATCGGGCCCGTGGATCGCACGTGGCGGGTGGCGAGGAAGATGGCGTCCAAGATGGCGGCCCCCATGAGTCGCACGTGGAGTCGGGGCATAGGCCGCAGCGTTTCGGGCCCCGTGGGCCTGCGAGTGGGTGGAGCGATTACTTTGTGTTGCTGGGGAGTTGGAGGCTGGGGCCCTTTTAGCGAGGCACACTCTTGCGTAATGGCCTTTCCGCCCGCAGCTGCTGCAGGTCGCGTTGCAGGCCGGGCAGTGCTGCCGTGGGTGCTAGTTCTGGCCGCAGAAATGGCAGACTGGAGCCGCATAGTGGCTGGCTGGGGCAGCATAGTGGCTGGGGCAGCATGGTGGCTGGCTGGAGCAGCATAGTGGCTGGCTGGAACAGCATAGTGGCTGGCTGGGGCAGCATAGTGGCTGGCTGGAGCAGCATAGTGGCTGGCTGGAGCAGCATAGTGGCTGGGGCAGCATGGTGGCTGGCTGGAGCAGCATAGTGGCTGGCTGGGGCAGCATGGTGGCTGGCTGGAGCAGCATAGTGGCTGGCTGTAGCAGCATAGTGGCTGGCTGGGGCAGCATGGTGGCTGGGCGGCCGCATAGCACAGGCCTGGGGGAGTCGCTGCTCAGGGGCCCATGATTGGGTTGCGGGGTCCGCGGGGAACGAGTTAAGGCTGCGGAAGGAGACCTCCATCGTGGTAGCAGCTTCCACAGTCGTTTCTAAGTCCTGGGCCCCCTTTCCCAGTGGACGCTGGCGCACATAGTTAGACCTGAGGCCCGCTACAAAAACATTGCGTACCGCAAGTTCCCTGTGTTCAGCCGCGGTAACCGCTTGGTAATTACAGTCATTGGACAAGTTATTGAGTTCCCTTAGGAATTCAGCGAGTGATTCTGTAGGCCGCTGGGGGCGAGTCGTGAATACATGGCGAGCGTAAACTTCATTAACAGGCCTTACATAAATTTTATCGAGAACTGCTAGCGCTGCAGTATATGAACTGGCCGAGTTTAGTTGCGTAGAGATTCTGTGGCTCACCCTCGCATGCAGTAGATGTAGCTTCTGTTCCTCTGTCATTTCGGCTGTGCTCACTTCGGCCAGGTAGGCCTTGAAGCACCGCAGCCAGTGGGAGAAGATTTCTTTAGCCTCTGCATCCTGCGGGTCAAGTTCCAGGCGTCCAGGCTTGAGGGCTGGTTCCATGATCGATCTTTACTGTTCTTAAGTCGATTAAATTGATGGAACCATCAATTCACCAGACACGTGTTTCCGATATGAATCTAGGCTTTAATCAACTTACTTCAGAGCCAGCCTGTTTCCCGTTGATGAACTCTTAGTGAACTCAAGCTGACTCTGGACAAGGTTATTTATACAGCTGCACTAGGGGGAGGAGTTGTGGGCGGAGCCGAGGGTGGAGCCCAGTACAAGATCCTGTGTACTCCCAGAGCTACTCCCCCTAGTGGTAGGATAGCGCTTACAAAGACAGTGTGAATTATCATATATATATATATATATTACATTCACCACACTATGAAGAAAGGTTGAGTAGATTAGGATTGTTTTTGTTGGAAAGGCGGAGGTTGAGGAGGGACCTGATTGAGGTTTACAAAATTATGAGAGTTATGGACAGGGTGGATAGCAACAAGCATTTTCCAAGATGTAATGAAGTGCAATGTAATGAAATTCAATGAATGAATTCAAATGTAATGAAGTCAGTTGTAATGAAGTCAGTTGTAATGAAGTCAGTTGTAATGAAGTGCTTTGAGAGGCTGATCATGAAGCGCATCACCTCCATACTCCCGGAACGCCTTGACCCACTTCAATTCGCATACCGTCGCAACCGGTCCACATCAGACGCCATTTCCCTGGCCCTACACTCATCCCTAGAGCATCTCGAAAACAAGGACTCCTACATCAGACTCCTGTTTATTGACTACAGCTCCGCCTTCAACACCATAATCCCAGCCAAGCTCATATCAAAGCTCCAAAACCTAGGACTTGGTTCTCCACTCTGCAACTGGATCCTTGACTTTCTGACCAACAGACCACAGTCAGTAAGAATGAACACCAACACCTCCTCCACAATAGTCCTCAATACCGGGGCCCCGCAAGGCTGCGTACTTAGCCCCCTACTCTACTCCCTGTACACACACGACTGCATGGCAAAACATGGTTCCAACTCCATCTACAAGTTTGCTGACGATACGACCATAGTGGGCCGGATCTCGAATAACGATGAGTCCGAATACAGGAGGGAGATAGAGAACCTAGTGGAGTGGTGTAACGACAACAATCTCTCCCTCAATGCCAGCAAAACTAAAGAGCTGGTCATCGACTTCAGGAAGCAAAATACTGTACACACACCTGTCAGCATCAACGGAGCCGAGGTGGTGATGGTGAGCAGTTTCAAATTCCTAGGGGTGCACATCACCAAAAATCTATCCTGGTCCACTCACGTCGACGCTATCACCAAGAAAGCACAACGGCGCCTATACTTCCTCAGGAAACTAAGGAAATTCGGCATGTCCACATTAACCCTTACCAACTTTTACAGATGCACTATAGAGAGCATCCTATCAGGCTGCATCACAGCCTGGTATGGCAACTGCTCGGCCCAGGACCGCAAGGAACTTCAGAGAGTCATGAATACCGCCCAGTCCATCACACAAACCTGCCTCCCATCCACTGATTCCATCTACACCTCCCGCTGCCGGGGGAAAGCGGGCAGCATAATCAAGGATCCCTCCCACCCGGCTTACTCACTTTTCCAACTTCTTCCATCGGGCAGGAGATTCAAAAGTCTGAGAACACGCACGAACAGACTCAAAAACAGCTTCTTCCCCACTGTCACCAGACTCCTAACTGACCCTCTTATGGACTGACCTCATTAACACTACACCCTGTCTGCTTCATCCGATGCCAATGCTTATGTAGTTACATTGTATATCTTGTGTTGCCCTATTATGTATTCTCATGTATTTTCTTGAATTCTGTTTAATTCCCTTTTCTTCCCATGTACTGAATGATCTGTTGAGCTGCTTGCAGAAAAATACTTTTCACTGTACCTCGGTACACGTGACAATAAACAAATCCAACCCAATCCAACCCAAGAGATTTACAAGGATGCTACCAGGACTTGATGGTCTGAGCTATAAGGAGAGGCTGGATAGACTGGGACTTTTTTCCCTGGAGCTTAGGAGGTTTAGGGGTAATCTTGTAGAGGTCTATAAAATAATGAGGGGCATAGATAAGGTAGATAGTCAACATCTTTTCTCAAAGGTAGAGGAGTCTAGAAATAGAGGGCATAGGTTTAAGATGAGAGGAGAGAGATACAGAAGAGACCAGAGGGGAAATTTCTTCACACACAGGGTGGTGAGCATCTGGAATGAGCTGCCAGAGGCAATGGTAGAGACGGGTACAATCTTTTCCTTTAAAAAACAGTTGGACAGTTACATGGGCAGGGTGGGTATAGAGGACTATGGGCCAAATTCAGGCAAGTAGCTTAGTGATAGAAACTGGCCGGCATGGACAAGCTGGGCTGAACGGCCTGTTTCCTTGCTGTAAACATCTATGGATTCTTTCACTCTGTGGAATTTTCTGTTTCCAGTGTTGTCTACTCTACATTGGGGAGACTTAATGCAGACGGGGTGACCGCTTTGCAGAACGCCCTCAGTCGGTCCGCAAGCAGGACCCAGACCTTCCTGTCGCTGCCATTGCAACTCACCGTCCTGCTTTCAAGTCCACATGTTCATCCTTGGCTTCCTGTAATGTTGTAGTGAAGCCCAGCGCAACCTGGAGGAACAGCACCTCATCTTCTGATTAGGCACATTACAGCCGTCCAGGATTAATATTGAGTTCAACAACTCCAGATTGTAAACTCTCTCCTCTACCTTCACCCCATTTTTTGTTTCAATCAATTTATCTTAATTTCTTCCATTGATCCGTTTCCCCTCACTATTGTCCCCCTCCCCCCACTCCACTCCATCTGACCCTAGTTGCCCTTTGACACACTGCTGACCTTTGTTCTGCCACTCACACATTCTAATCTCTTTATGTGCCACTATCAGCCCCCTTCTTAGCCTTAATCACCCCCGTTTACATTCCTTTTGTCTTTCTATCCATGACATCTTGTCAATCTTGTCAATCTCCACCTATCACTGGCCCTCTATCCAGCCCCACCGCTCCACCCCCACCACAACAGTATAAATCTGACCCCATTTCCAGCTCTCACCAGCTTTGACAAAGATTTCATCTTAAACCTATGGCCTCTATTTCCAGACTTGAAACGTCAGCTCCCTTCTCCCTCCACACACTTGGTGTGGTCGGCCAGTATTTTATGTTTTTGTTCATGGAGTGTGTTAGGGACAGTTTCTTAGAACAACATTACATGGAGCCAGCCAGAGAATGGGCTACAGTCGACTTGTGCAACAAGACAGGATTAATTAATGATCTCATAATGAAGTTGTCCTCGGTAGCAACAATCATAATATTTGCCATTCAGTTTGAGGGACAATAGAGTGGGTTCAAGATTAGTGTTTTAAACTGAATTTAAAAAAAATAAAAAATTCTTTTTTATAAATTTAGAGTACCCAATTAGAGTTTCTCCATTTGAGGTGCAACCTATGCTACCTCCAATATGAGGGCAGCACGGTAGCATAGTGGTTAGGACAGTTGCTTCACAGCTCCAGGGTCCCAGGTTCGATTCCTGGCTCAGGTCACTGTCTGTGTGGAGTCTGCACGCTCTCCCCGTGTCTGCGTGGGTTTCTTCTCACAGTTCAAAGATTTGCGGGTTTGGTGGATTGGCCATTCTACATTGCCCTTAGTGTCTAAAAAAGGTTAGGTGGGGTTACGGGGATGGGATGGAGGTGTGGGCTTGGGTAGGGTGCTCTTTCTAAGAGCCAGTGCAGACTCGATGGGTCGAATGGCCTCCTTCTGCACTGTAAATTCTATGATTCTATTTAAGGGGCAATTTAGCATGGCCATTCCCCTAACCTGCAAATCTTTGGGTTGTGGGGGTGAAACCCACGCAGACACGGGGAGAATGTGCGAGCTCCACATGGACAGTGACCCAAGCCGGGATTCGAACCTGGGTCCTCAGCGCAGCAGTGCTAACCACTGCGCCACATGCCATTGTTTTAAACTGAATTAAGGGTCATTATGAAAGCATAAGAGCAGATCTAGTGAAAGTGAAAGAGTAATTTAGGTTCAGGGATAGGTCAACAGGGACATAATCACAGGCATGTAAAGGAATATATCCATGACAAAGAGAAAGAAAAACGCCAAGGGATGTAGTAACCATCCGTGGTTAACGTAAAAAGCTCAAGATAGTATCAAAGTTAAAGCAAAACCACATTATTGTGCGTGAGTGATAGGTCAGAAGACTTGGCAAAATATGAAGAACAGCAGAGACAGACAAAGGGCAGAATTTTTTCATCCTGTCCAAATTGAGTTCCGTGGCCATGGAAGCAGAGAATTTAGCGGGAGCCAAAAGTAAATTGGAATCCTGTCGGTGTAAAAGGCCAGACCCTAACAGTGGTGAGGATACTGGACACAAACCCCAATATTTTAGTTTATTGTAAGACTGTGTGGAAAGAATGATTCACTCCAGGAGTGATTACATGAAAAAATAGGGATTTGGTATTTTAAAAAACAAAACTTTATTATGAACACAATATTAAACTTTTTAACTTCACACCTGGAAATAACAGCTCACAATTATCCCTGAAACACTACTACTCTATTCCCTATTAAACAGCAAGAAAAGAAACAGCTCTAAATCCATCTTAAAATCAGCATGGCATAGAGTCATATTTGCTCCACAGAACAAATTTGAATCCTGTTCAAAACCCTTCAGACTCTGGTTCAATGTCTTCAAAAAGTTGGTTCACCTGGTGTGTTTCAGCTTCTTCCTTGTCCTCAGCCAAGACTGTCCTGCTTTAAATATTATTACTCCTTTATATCTATCCTGCTGTGAGAGAAAAATGCCTTTACTTGTGGTTAAAACAAAGGTTGCCAGTTCAGAATTCAATTCCACTCCAAAATGTGTTCAAATAAATGTCTCTCTAAAGCTTCTGCAAAATGGCTCTCTGAGGCTAAGCTCCACCCAGCAATGACATCATCTCCCCAAGCTGAAACGCAAATTAACTTTCCAGGCTAAAAGCACATTAACTCCCCAGGGACTTTCCCTAGTCAAGCCCAGGCAGAAACCACATTCCTCTGGTCAATTTCAACTTATGGCCCCTGAAAGCCCCCTACCCTGCAAACAAAATCCTTAAAACCACGGCTTCGTCAAGGGGAGGTCGTGTCTGACAAATCTGTTAGAGTTCTTGAGGAGATCACAAGGAAGTTAGACAAAGGAGAACTAGGGGACGTGATTTATTTAGATTTTATTAGTTAGATTTCTGGGGCTGGTTTAGCACACTGGGCTAAATCGCTGGCTTTGAAAGCAGACCAAGGCAGGCCAGCAGCTCGGTTCAATTCCCGTATCAGCCTCCCCGAACAGGCGCTGGAATGTGACGACTAGGGGTTTTTCACAGTAACTTCATTTAAAAGGGTTCCTTTTGCAGCTTTTTGACGTACAGTTCTTCACCGGGCACCAGATCATGCCCACCTTCTGGAGGATCTCCCCACGCAGCTAACACCTGTTGAGAAGCAGAGCTAACAGCATTTGTTAGATTTTGACAATAAGTTATCAAAGCATCACTCAGTAAATGACAGTCTGCATTCC
Source organism: Scyliorhinus canicula (assembly GCF_902713615.1). Classification (NCBI taxonomy): domain Eukaryota; kingdom Metazoa; phylum Chordata; class Chondrichthyes; order Carcharhiniformes; family Scyliorhinidae; genus Scyliorhinus; species Scyliorhinus canicula. The sequence goes on from NC_052146.1 coordinate 309,001,249, forward strand.
GCAAATCAATAGTTCCTGGCAGAGACATTGGTCTGCCTGTGATGATTTCAAAAGGACTCAGTCCTGTTGTTCTGTTTGGTGTAGCTCTAATACTGCATAATACTATTGGCAAAGCTTGGACCCAATTCATGCCTTCCTGGCTGTATTTAGACAGTCTTTCTTTCAAAGGTCGATTCATACATTCCACTTGTCCTGATGATTGTGGATGATAAGGACAGTGTAAATTCCAGTTAATGTTTAGTAGTTTACAGACTTCCCTACAAACAGCTCCTGTAAAGTGGGTTCCATTGTCTGAGTCAATGCTAGCTGGTACTCCCCATCTGGGAATAAAGTCTTTGCATAGCACTTTGGCTGTATGGGCAGCTGTCCCTCTTCTAGCTGGAGCAGCTTCCACCCATCTGGAGAATTTATCCACTATTATAAGGACGTCATTGTATTGTTGACATTTAGGAAGGGTGATGTATTCTACCTGTACATCCTGGAATGGACCTGCAGGAGCAGGAGCTCTTAATTGAGGCAGGTTACACAACGGTTTGCTACCAATTGTGCATGTTTTTTGAATCCTTTACCACACCAACTTTTATGGAATCGATCCATCATTTATTGAGGTGATATGTGTCCCCATGAATGAATTTGTTGAGCTAAGAAGGGCATTAGTGATTGTGATGCGACTGGTTTACAAGTTTGAACTTCTCTCCAAATTTCATCATCATACGGTTGAATACCTGATTTTAACCATGTCCATTTTTCTTCCATTGTACAATCATTCTGCATTTCGCGTAAATCATGTAATAAGGTGGTTACTCCCCATTTGTAAATGTGACTGGATTCCTGATGCCATTGAGAGGCACAAAGGGAGGCAGCTTCCCTTGCTGCTTGGTCCGCAAGAGCATTTCCTCTTGCTTCCATAGTTCCTCATGGGTATGGGCTTTACATTTTAGAACTGATACTTCTTTTGGTCAGGCCATAGCTTCTGAAAGATCTCGTACTTCCGTTCCATTTCGGATTGGTGTACCTGCTGTTGTGAAAAATCCTCTCTTTCTCTGCAGATGGCCAAAGTCATGTGCAACTCCAAAACCATATCTGGAGTCAGTATAAATGTTAGCAGTTTTATCTCTTGCCATATGCCATGCAGCACGGTAGCATTGTGGATAGCACAATTGCTTCACAGCTCCAGGGTCCCAGGTTCGATTCTGGCTTGGGTCACTGTCTGTGTGGAGTCTGCACATCCTCCCCGTGTGTGCGTGGGTTTCCTCCGGGTGCTCCGGTTTCCTCCCACAGTCCAAAGATGCAGGTTAGGTGGATTGGCCATGATAACTCACCCTTAGTGTCCAAAATTTTGCTTAGTGTTGGGTGGGGTTACTGGGTTATGGGGATAGGGTGGAGGTGTTGACCTTGGGTAGGGTGCTCTTTCCAAGAGCCGGTGCAGACTCGATGGGCCGAATGGCCTCCTTCTGCACTGTAAATTCTATGATAATCTATCTATTCTGTTAGTGCCTTTAATTCGGCCTGCTGAGCTGATGTACCTGGGGGCAAACTTCCTTCAGCTAATACTTCATATGGGCTTGTGACTGCCCACCCAGCTTTCCTGATACCCTTGGCAATAAAAGAGGAACCATCAGTGAATAGGACTAAATCTGGGTTCTCTAGTGGCTCTTCTTCTACCAAGTGTACTTCTCCCATTTCCTCTATTATTTTCACACAGTCATGCCCTTCTCCCTCCCCTCCCTTTTGTTCCTCGGGAAGCGGGAGCAAAGATGATGGGTTCATGGATGGGAGATAATGGACTCAATGTGGACATTTAATAGTCAAGGGCAAGTCGTGATGTTGCCATTACAGCTCGACATGTGGCTTCCATGGCTCGTAAACAGCTGCCAAATGCTAGTGCCACATTGTCAAGTTTAAGGGAATAGTATCCAACCGGTTTGAACAGATCACCATGATCCTGAGCTAATACTGCATTCATGTAACCATCTTTTTCATGAACAAACATGGTAAAAGGTTTTCCGTTGTTTGGAATACCTAAGGCCGGTGCTGAACACAGGACATTTACAAATTTAGAAATGATTGCTTCTGTCCTAAATTGAGATTAACTGAATCCCTTGATTTTTGGTTTCCATTAAAAAATCATTCAATGGCTGGCATAACTGAGTATAAAAATCAATCCAATTTCTTTTAAAATTACAGAGTCTGCCCGTTCTGTCCTGAGTAAGTTCCCTTTTGCCTTTGGAAATTTTCTGACCCAAGTAAACAACTTCTTCCTGGGCAATTTGTGCTTTGGCAAAGCTAGCTTTGTGACCATTAGTACTGAGGTGGTTCAAGACAACCTGTAAATCCTTTTCACGATCATCTTTATTGATGGAGGCTCTCAGAACATCATCTACATACTGGATAATGGTGGAAGGCAGAACAGACAGTTGCCTGAGATGATTCTGTAGAGCCATGTGGTAAACAGTTGGGCTATTGTGAGAACCTTGCGGTAGTCTAGTCCATCTAGTCTAGCAGCAGAGGGCAGCAGAGCAGAGCTACTGATCAGCTGTTCTGGGGAAATTTGCATACGTGCAGTGCGGTCAGCCTAAGTTGAAGGTGAATCTGCGAAGGAGACCCGAGGAGTTTGAGTGAAGGCAATCATCCAGCAGAGGGCAGCAGAGCAGAGCTACTGATCAGCTGTTCTGGGGAAATTTGCATACGTGCAGTGCGGTCAGCCTAAGTTGAAGGTGGTTTGTGGAGAGGCTGTTGGCAAGTGACATTTGCCACCCAGGTTGATAGGGTTGTGAAGAAGGCCTATGGTGTGTTGGCCTTTATTGGTAGAGGGATTGAGTTCCGGAGCCATGAGGTCATGTTGCAGTTGTACAAAACTCTGGTACGGCCGCATTTGGAGTATTGCGTACAGTTCTGGTCGCCTCATTATAGGAAGGACGTGGAAGCTTTGGAACGGGTGCAGAGGAGATTTACCAGCATGTTGCCTGGTATGGAGGGAAAATCTTATGAGGAAAGGCTGATGGACTTGAGGTTGTTTTCGTTAGAGAGAAGAAGGTTAAGAGGTGACTTAATAGAGGCATACAAAATGATCAGAGGGTTAGATAGGGTGGACAGCGAGAGCCTTCTCCCGCGGATGGAGGTGGCTAGCACGAGGGGACATAGCCTTAAATTGAGGGGTAATAGATATAGGACAGAGGTCAGAGGTGGGTTTTTTACGCAAAGAGTGGTGAGGCCGTGGAATGCCCTACCTGCAACAGTAGTGAACTCGCCAACATTGAGGGCATTTAAAAATTTATTGGATAAGCATATGGATGATAAGGGCATAGCGTAGGTTAGATGGTCTTTAGATTTTTTCCATGTCGGTGCAACTTCGAGGGCCGAAGGGCCTGTACTGCACTGTATCGTTCTATGTTCTATGTTCTATAGAAGATAGGAGCAGGAGCAGGCCATTCGGCCCTTCGATCCTGCTCCGCCATTCATCACAATCATGGCTGATCATCCAACTCAACAGCCTAATCCTGCTTTCTCCCCATAGCCTTTGACCCCATTGTCCCCAAGTGCTATATCCAGCTGCCTCGTGAATATATTCAATGTTTTAGCATCAACTACCTCCGGTGGTACTGAATTCCACAGGCTCACCACTCTTTGGGTGAAGAAATGTCTCCTATTCTCTGTCTGAAATGGTTTACTCCTCTGTCAGGAGTCAGAGAAAGAGGGAGCAAGGACAAAAACAAAGTGTAGAAAAGGGAATAACCGAAGTGATAGGCGAAGAAACCAAGGGCAAAATTCAAACAAGGCAAAAGAGGAAAATATTGGGATCAAGACAAACAATGTGAAAAGACAAACTTAAAGACGCTTTGCCTTATGCACGGAGCATTTGCATTTGCAATAAAGTGGATGAACTAATCGCGCAGGTAGATATAAATTGGTACAATAGAATTGGAATTACGGAGACATGGCTGCAGGGTGACCAGGGATGGGAACTGAATGTCCCAGGGTACTCAGTATTTAGGAAGGACAGACATAAAAGAAAAGGTGGCGACGTGGCATTGCTGGTTAAAGAAGAAATTAACACAAGAGTGAGAAAGGATATTAGCCCTGCCAATGTGGAGTCTGTATTGTCTTGGGCCAGGGTTTAGAGAACACCAAAGTCTATCATGGAGTTACCTGACTTACAGCTGTTATAGATTTTGGTTATGGGGAGCAGAAGGGCCTCCTCTTCAGGTGTTATGAAACAGAGGCTTAAAGCACTTTTAATCAAAAACAAAGTTTATTCTATGAATTCAGCAAACATTTCTATAAACACACACAGTAAGCATTTTATCAACTACAAACATAAATATCCCACTCAGCTACAGGACTCTATATTTAACCCTTAATAACTTCCCTTATCAAGTTATCAAGTGATCTGGAGACATGCCGAGAGAGAGAGAGACTCCAAGATCCTTGTCATCTGAAAACAGCTTCCAACTGTCTAAACCAAAAGTAAAACTCAGAGCCACAAAACAGCTTCCAGCTCAAAGCAAAAGTAAAATCCAGAGCCACCACCCAGCCCCACCCACACAATGACATCACTGCAGCCATTTGAGAAGACAAACATTTCTTAAAGGGACATTCCCATGACAGTATGGGTAGAGTTGAGAAATACCAAGGGGCAAAAAACATTAGTTGGTGTCATATATAGATTCTCAAACTGCAGTGGTGAGGTTCGTAATAGCATTAAACATGAAATTAGACCAGAACTGTACGCAATACTCCAAATGCGGCCGTACTAGAGTTTTGTACAACTGCAACATGACCTCATGGCTCCGGAACTCAATCCCTCTACCAATAAAGGCCAACTTCACATAGGCCTTCTTCACAACCCTATCAACCTGGGTGGCAACTTTCAGGGATCTATGTACATGGACACCGAGATCCCTCTGCTCATCCACACTACCAAGAATTTTATCATTAGCCAAATATTCCGCATTCCTGTTATTCTTTCCAAAGTGAATCACCTCACACTTCTCCACATTAAACTCCATTTGCCACCTCTCAGCCCAGCTCTGCAGCTTATCTATGTCCCTCTGTAACCTGCAACATCCTTCCGCACTGTCTACAACGCCACCGACTTTAGTGTCGTCTGCAAATTTACTCACCCATCCTTCTGAGCCCTCCTCTAGGTTATTTATAAAAATGACAAACAGCAACGGCCCCAGAACAGATCCTTGTGGTACACCACTCGTAACTGAACTCCATTCTGAACATTTCCCATCAACTACCACTCTCTGTCTTCTTTCAACTAGCCAATTTCTGATCCACATCTCTAAATCACCCTCAATCCCCAGCCTCCGTATTTTCTGCAATAGCCGACCGTGGGGAACCTTATCAAATGCTTTACTGAAATCCATATACACCACATCAACTGCTCTACCCTCGTCTACCTGTTCAGTCACCTTCTCAAAGAACTCGATAAGGTTTCTGAGGCATGACCTACCCTTCACAAAATCATGCTGACTATCCCTAATCATATTATTCCTATCTAGATGATTATAAATCGTATCTTTTATAATCCTCTCCAAGACTTTACCCACCACAGACGTTAGGCTCACCGGCCTATAGTTACCGGGGTTATCTCTACTCCCCTTCTTGAACAAAGGGACTACATTTGCTATCCTCCAGTCCTCTGGCACTATTCCTGTAGCCAATGATGACCTAAAAATCAAAGCCAAAGGCTCAGCAATCTCTTCCCTGGCTTCCCAGAGAATCCTAGGATAAATCCCATCAGGCCCCGGGGACTTATCTATTTTCACCTTGTCCAGAATTGCCAACACTTCTTCCCTACGCACCTCAATGCCATCTATTCTAATAGCCTGGGTCTCAGCATTCTCCTCCACAATATTATCTTTTTCTTGAGTGAATACTGATGAAAAGTATTCATTTTGTATCTCGCTTATCTCCTCAGCCTCCACACACAACTTCCCACCACTGTCCTTGACTGGCCCTACTCTTACCCTTGTCATTCTTTTATTCCTGACATACCTATAGAAAGCTTTTGGGTTTTCCTTGATCTTACCTGCCAAAGACTTCCCATGTCCCCTCCTTGCTCGTCTCAGCTCTCTCTTTAGATCCTTCCTCGCTTCCTTGTAACTATCAAGCGCCCCAACTGAAACTTCACGCCTCATCTTCACATAGGCCTCCTTCTTCCTCTTAACAAGAGATTCCACTTCTTTGGTAAACCACGGTTCCCTCGCTCGACCCCTTCCTCCCTGCCTAACTGGTACGTACTTATCAAGAACATGCAATAGCTGTTCCTTGAACAAGCTCCACATATCCAGTGTGCCCAACCCTTGCAGCCTACTTCTCCAACCTACACATCCTAAGTCATGTCTAATGGCATCATAATTGCCCTTCCCCCAGCTATAACTCTTGCCCTGTGGGGTATACTTATCCCTTTCCATCACTAACGTAAAGGTCACCGAATTGTGGTCACTGTTTCTAAAGTGCTTCTATGTATCTATGTATTTATGTAAACGTGACCAATGCCATTGAATCTGTGGTGCAGCTAGAAAAACACGCTGCGGAAGGCAGCTGTTTTACACAGGCACGCTTGAGAATAAAGCGGGATCTGGACTTTGACTGTTCTGCGTTTGTGCATGAGAAGTTTGATGATCAGCCATGATCATGATAAATGGCGGAGAAGGCTCAAAGTGCCAAAAGGCCTCCTCCTGCTCCTATCTTCTATGTATCTATGTCTCCTCCAGAGGTTCCGAGAATCATAGATGTCAGTCTTCAGCCAATACAATTCATTATAAGTGATATCAAGAAATGGCTGTAGGCACTAGATACTGCAGAGGCTATGGGCCCTGATAATATTCCGGCAATAGTACCGAAGACTTGTGCTCCAGAACTTGCTGCACCCCCTAACCAAGCTGTTCCAGGACAGCTACAACACTGGCATCTACCCCACAATATGGCAAATTGACAAGAATCAGGACAAACGCAACCCAGCCAATTACCGCCCTATCAGTCTATTCCATCATCAGCAAAGTGATGGAAGGAGTCATCAACAGAGCTATCAAGCGGCACTTACTCCGCAATAACCTGCTCACCGACGCTCAGTTTGGGTTCCGCCAGGGTCATCGAGTGTCACCGAATGTGTGGTGTCTGTGTGGATTTTCTCCGGGTGCTCCGGCTTCCTCCCACAAGTCCCAAAAGTCGTGCAATTAGGTAATTTGGAAATTCTGAATTCTCCGTCTGTGTATCCAAACAGGTGCCGGAGTCTGGCTACTAGGGGCTTTTCACAGTGACTTCATTGCAGTGTTACTGTACCGTATATACTCGCGTATCCTACGATCTCACGTATAATGCGACCCCTAAATTTTATTCCCCAAAACATGATTTTATCATATATCTTATGTATCATGCGAGTCACTTTTTTGAGATACCAGATGACACTAGGCTAGGCTTTCAAACAAGTTTAACAAGTACCCAACACGTAACAAGTACCCTAACACATAACAACGATCGAATACAGACCTTAACAACAGAATCATGAAACGACTCTTCAGCCGTAAACAACCGAATGAGAAACAGCTGTTTTGCTGTTTCTAATTACGATAATAAACAATTACCTAACACGTAACAAGTACCCTAACACATAACAACGATCGAATACATTCTACCCTTAGCCACTATGGAGAAAAGATCTGCAAAGAAATATACTGCCAGTTGTTGCCGAAGCGGAACAAAGCAACAACGTTAAAGCTGCAAAGCTGTTTGGTGTCGGAGAAAGCTGTGTCCGAAACTGGAGAAAATAAAAAGAAAAATTGAAGGAAACTCCTTCCTATAAATGTGCAAATCGCGGGTCGAAATGTCATTGGCCGCATTTAGAAGATAAAGTATCAAAGTGGGTGTCCGAAAATCGAGAAAATGGTTATATTATAACACGATCTAAAATAAGACTTTATGCTTTACAAGAAGCAAGAAAAATGGGCATTCGTTAGCCTCTCAGCTGATTTGGAAAGCGTAAACATTACGTGTGTATCAGTTGCCAGATTGCATTTAGGATATACTATTTGACTTTCCGTAAATGGATACGGTCTGCTTAACAGCCTAACAGCCTAATCTTGGCCAGCACTTCACACCCGCAAATTTTGTATCTCGCGTATCATGCTACCCCCCGAATTTAGGTTACAATTTAGGTTTTCAAAAGTCGCATGATACTCGAGTATATACGGTAAGTCTACTTGTGGCAATAAAAGATTATTTAAAAAGATGAATAAAACAAAAAATCAATGACCTCCCTTCCATCAAATGGCCAAATGTGGGGGTGTTTGGGGATGACTGCACAATGTTCATCACCATTCGCGACTCCTCAGATAATGAAGCAGTTCATGTCCAAATGCAATATCCAGGCTTGGCCTGACAAGTGGCAAGTTACATTTGTGCCACACAAGTGCCAGGCAATGACCATCTCCTACAAGAGAGGATTTAACCATCGTCCCTTGACATTCAATGGCATTACCATCACTGAATCCCCCACAGTCAACATCCTGGGGGCTACCATTGATCAGAAACTGAACTGGACTAGCTATAGTAATAATGTTGCTACCAGGGCAGGTCAAAGGCTCAGATTCCTATGGTGAGTAACTTACCTCCTGAACCCACAAAGCCTGTCCACCATCTACAAGGCACAAGTCAGGAGTCTCATGGAATATTCTCCACTAGCCTGGATGAGTGCAGCTCCAACACTCAAGAAGCTCAACACCATCCAGGACAAAGCAGCCCCGCTTGATTGCTCCTCTTTCCACGAACAGTCAAACCTTCCCGTGATGTACCATCGACAAGATGCTCTGCAGGAACTCACCAAGATTCCTTAGACAACACCTTCCAAACCCACAACCACTACCATCTAGAAGGACAAGGGCAGCTGATACCTGGGTTCAACATCCCCCCCCCCGGCTAAGACCCTCCCTTACCACCCGGACTTGGAAATATCTCACTGTACCTTCACTGTCGCTGGGGCAACATCGTGGAACTCACTCACTAACAGCACAGTAGGTGTACCTACACTTCAAGGAGTGCAACGGTTCAAGATGGCAACTCAACACCACCTTCTGAAGGGCAACTAGGGATGGGCAATAACTGCTAGCCGAACCAGCGACGCCACATCCCGTAAATTAATTTTTAAAAAGTCACATTGAGGTCCAGGTGGCCATGTCTCCCAGGATTGTATAATCAGCAAAAATGATGCTTCATTCTGAGCCTCACTCCCAGTGATCTCTGCATCATGGAGTAGATCTCACTACACGGATAGACTCACTGAGTTCATAATACACAGGTCACATCTGGAGTCCTCACATTATCCAAGCCCCCTTACTAAAGCCACTGCCCATTGGTGCTTCATATTCCCTAACCCTGTTGTACCTGTCCTGAGACTATTTGAACAGTGTTGAGGAAGATTCACTCTGTATCTAATCCTGCATTAGGGCAGCGCCATGATTATTTGGTAGGGACAATATAGAGGAAACTTTACTCTGTTGGTTCAGTTTGATCTATGCCACCTGGTTTTGTGTAATGAGCAAGTAGCTCCGACTGAAGCTCTCAGTTCAGAGCTGGCACTATTACCAAACCAGAATCCAAACCAGAGTCCAAGGAACTTAGGAGCGAGTCAGGCCTGTTGAAGCTGATATGGTTGGAAGCCAAATTCGACCGTGTGCTGTGCGGTTGGATTCAGACGATGGTTTCAGGGTGAATATCAGCACAATAGAAATTTACTACAAATGTCAGGTGGAATATTATTAAATATGTAGAGTTACAAACTATGAAGTGTTACGGTCACGACCTAACCTCAAATATCAAGGGAGTTGAAAAATTACACTTGCAGGAGAATGCAAGACCATTAATTGATCCACCATGTAAGGGCAGAATCAACTTCATTGGGAAGCAGTGGCGTAGTGATATTGTCACCGGACTAGAAATCCAGCACTGCTCTGGGGTCCCAGGTTCAAATCTTGCCACTGCAGATGGTGAATTGAAAGTTGAGTGATGACCATGGAACTCACCACCACGTCTTAAAACAAAAACCCATCTGGTTCACTGACACCCTTTAGGGAAGGAAAGCTATATATGACTACGGACTCACAACAATGAGGTTGACTCTGAACTGCCCCTCAAGGGCAATTAGAGATGGGCAATAAATGCTGGCACATCCCACGTCCCATAAACAAATAAAAAAAACTTAAAAGGCAAGCTAAATATTTAAGTAGACAATATGGGGAAATCCAAAATCATTAGAATACAAGAGCACAAGCAAACATACGAATTGGGAGCAGAAGTAGACCATTCAGCCCCTCAAGCCTGCTCCGCCATTCAATAAGACCATTTAATTATGTGAGGTCTACATTTCCCATGCCTAAACTAAAGCCGCCTGCACTTAGGGAGTCCGTATCCTTCCATTCCCACCCTATTCCTATATTTGTCTAGATGCCCCTATCTTACCTGCCCCCACCACCTCACCAGGCAGCGCGTTCCATATATTGACCACCCTTTGTGTAAAACACTGTGTAATGTGTCTGTGTATAACCAAAACTCTCAAACACTGGCACATTGACCAATCACAGGCTTTATTGATTGTAAAGAATAGACAGCAAAGCAAGGAGCAGAGTTTTATATTTTATAAAATTACAATGGACACTTGTGTGATCCAAATCAAATATAACAATGATAGGTTTCATTACAAATCCACCCGAGGTTAATGATTAGACATGAAAAACAGGATCACCTCGATTACTGGAGTAGGGAAATTATATTCTCCAAGTTTACTGAAGTATAATTTATTCTGGAAACAATATCACTCCAAGAAAACTGTAGGAATGAATGTTTTAAGTGTGGCCATACCTGTGTTGATAAATAATGGTCATATTTTATATTTCATAGAGTCATAGAATCTACAGTGCAGAGGTCCGCGGGCAGGGGTGCGGACCTGTGTTTACCTGATAACCCTGTAATCAGAGATCTGACCCTGTAATTGGAGATCGACCCTGTAATCAGGGATCTGACCCTGTAATCAGAGATCTGACCCTGTAATCGGAGATCTGACCCTGTAATCGGAGATCTGACCCTGTAATCGGAGATCTGACCCTGTAATCGGAGATCTGACCCTGTAATCGGAGATCTGACCCTGTAATCGGAGATCTGACCCTGTAATCGGAGATCGACCCTGTAATCGGAGATCGACCCTGTAATTGGAGATCGACCCTGTAATTGGAGATCTGATCCTGTAATCGGAGATCTGACCCTGTAATCAGAGATCTGACCCTGTAATTGGAGATCGACCCTGTAATCAGAGATCTGACCCTGTAATCAGAGATCTGACCCTGTAATTGGAGATCTGACCCTGTAATCGGAGATCTGAACCTGTAATTGGAGATCGACCCTGTAATCAGAGATCTGACCCTGTAATTGGAGATCGACCCTGTAATCAGAGATCTGACCCTGTAATCAGAGATCTGACCCTGTAATCGCAGATCTGACCCTGTAATCAGAGATCTGACCCTGTAATCAGAGATCTGACCCTGTAATCAGAGATCTGACCCTGCAACAGGAGATCTGACCCTGTAATCAGAGATCTGACCCTGTAATCGCAGATCTGACCCTGTAATCAGAGATCTGACCCTGTAATCGCAGATCTGACCCTGTAATGGGAGCTATTACCCTGTAATCGCAGATCTGACCCTGTAATCAGAGATCTGACCCTGTAATCGGAGATCTGACCCTGTAATCGGAGATCTGACCCTGTAATCAGAGATCTGACCCTGTAATCAGAGACCTGACCCTGTAATCAGAGATCTGACCCTGCAACAGGAGATCTGACCCTGTAATCAGAGATCTGACCCTGTAATCAGAGATCTGATCTTGTAATCGGAGATCTGACCCTGTAATCGGAGATCTGACCCTGTAATCAGAGATCTGACCCTGTAATCGGAGATCTGACCCTGTAATCGGAGATCTGACCCTGTAATCAGAGATTTGACCCTGCAACAGGAGATCTGACCCTGTAATCAGAGATCTGACCCTGTAATCAGAGATTTGACCCTGTAATCAGAGATCTGATCCTGTAATCGGAGATCTGACCCTGTAATCGGAGATCTGACCCTGTAATCAGAGATTTGACCCTGTAATCAGAGATCTGATCCTGTAATCGGAGATCTGACCCTGTAATCAGAGATCTGATCCTGTAATCGGAGATCTGACCCTGTAATCAGAGATCTGACCCTGTAATGGGAGCTATGACCCTGTAACCCAATATCTGATCCTGTATGCGAGATCTGACCCTGCAATAGGAGATCTGACCCTGTAATAGGAGATATGACCCTGTAATAGGAGATCTAGGGCAGCACGGTGGCGCAGTGGTTAGCACTGCGGCCTCACGGCACCGAGGTCCCAGGTTCAATCCCGGCCGTGGGTCACTGTCCGTGTGGAGTTTGCACATTCTCCCTGTGTTTGTGTGGGTTTCTCCCCCACAACCCAACCCAAAGGGTAGGTGGATTGGCCACACTAAATTGCCCCTTAATTGGAAAAAAAAATATTGGGTATTCTATATTTATAAAAAAGAATATAAAAAATGTAATCGGAGATCTTACCCTGTAATCGGAGATCTGACCCTGTAATCGGAGATCTGAATCTGTAATCGGAGATCTGAATCTGTAATCGGAGATCTGACCCTGTAATCGGAGATCTGAATCTGTAATCGGAGATCTGAATCTGTAATCGGAGATCTGACCCTGTAATCGGAGATCTGACCCTGTAATCGGAGATCGACCCTGTAATCGGAGATCGACCCTGTAATTGGAGATCGACCCTGTAATTGGAGATCTGATCCTGTAATCGGAGATCTGACCCTGTAATCAGAGATCTGACCCTGTAATTGGAGATCGACCCTGTAATCAGAGATCTGACCCTGTAATCAGAGATCTGACCCTGTAATTGGAGATCTGACCCTGTAATCGGAGATCTGAACCTGTAATTGGAGATCGACCCTGTAATCAGAGATCTGACCCTGTAATTGGAGATCGACCCTGTAATCAGAGATCTGACCCTGTAATCAGAGATCTGACCCTGTAATCGCAGATCTGACCCTGTAATCAGAGATCTGACCCTGTAATCAGAGATCTGACCCTGTAATCAGAGATCTGACCCTGCAACAGGAGATCTGACCCTGTAATCAGAGATCTGACCCTGTAATCGCAGATCTGACCCTGTAATCAGAGATCTGACCCTGTAATCGCAGATCTGACCCTGTAATGGGAGCTATTACCCTGTAATCGCAGATCTGACCCTGTAATCAGAGATCTGACCCTGTAATCGGAGATCTGACCCTGTAATCGGAGATCTGACCCTGTAATCAGAGATCTGACCCTGTAATCAGAGACCTGACCCTGTAATCAGAGATCTGACCCTGCAACAGGAGATCTGACCCTGTAATCAGAGATCTGACCCTGTAATCAGAGATCTGATCTTGTAATCGGAGATCTGACCCTGTAATCGGAGATCTGACCCTGTAATCAGAGATCTGACCCTGTAATCGGAGATCTGACCCTGTAATCGGAGATCTGACCCTGTAATCAGAGATTTGACCCTGCAACAGGAGATCTGACCCTGTAATCAGAGATCTGACCCTGTAATCAGAGATTTGACCCTGTAATCAGAGATCTGATCCTGTAATCGGAGATCTGACCCTGTAATCGGAGATCTGACCCTGTAATCAGAGATTTGACCCTGTAATCAGAGATCTGATCCTGTAATCGGAGATCTGACCCTGTAATCAGAGATCTGATCCTGTAATCGGAGATCTGACCCTGTAATCAGAGATCTGACCCTGTAATCGCAGATCTGACCCTGTAATGGGAGCTATGACCCTGTAACCCAATATCTGATCCTGTATGCGAGATCTGACCCTGCAATAGGAGATCTGACCCTGTAATAGGAGATATGACCCTGTAATAGGAGATCTAGGGCAGCACGGTGGCGCAGTGGTTAGCACTGCGGCCTCACGGCACCGAGGTCCCAGGTTCAATCCCGGCCGTGGGTCACTGTCCGTGTGGAGTTTGCACATTCTCCCTGTGTTTGTGTGGGTTTCTCCCCCACAACCCAACCCAAAGGGTAGGTGGATTGGCCACACTAAATTGCCCCTTAATTGGAAAAAAAAATATTGGGTATTCTATATTTATAAAAAAGAATTTAAAAAATGTAATCGGAGATCTTACCCTGTAATCGGAGATCTGACCCTGTAATCGGAGATCTGAATCTGTAATCGGAGATCTGAATCTGTAATCGGAGATCTGACCCTGTAATCGGAGATCTGAATCTGTAATCGGAGATCTGAATCTGTAATCGGAGATCTGACCCTGTAATCGGAGATCTGAATCTGTAATCGGAGATCTGACCCTGTAATCAGAGATCTGAATCTGTAATCGGAGATCTGAATCTGTAATCGGAGATCTGAATCTGTAATCGGAGATCTGAATCTGTAATCGGAGATCTGACCCTGTAATCGGAGATCTGAATCTGTAATCGGAGATCTGAATCTGTAATCGGAGATCTGAATCTGTAATCGGAGATCTGACCCTGTAATCGGAGATCTGACCATGTAATCGGAGATCTGAATCTGTAATCGGAGATCTGACCCTGTAATCAGAGATCTGACCCTGTAATCAGAGATCTGACCCTGTAATCGGAGATCTGAATCTGTAATCGGAGATCTGACCCTGTAATCAGAGATCTGACCCTGTAATCGGAGATCTGAATTTGTAATCGGAGATCTGACCCTGTAATCGGAGATCTGACCCTGTAATCGGAGATCTGACCCTGTAATCGGAGATCTGAATCTGTAATCGGAGATCTGAATCTGTAATCGGAGATCTGAATCTGTAATCGGAGAAGTGACCCTGTGATCGGAGATCTGACCCTGTAATCCGAGATCTGACCCTGTAATCAGAGATCTGACCCTGTAATTGGAGACCTAACCCTGTAATTGGAGATCTGAATCTGTAATCGGAGATCTGAATCTGTAATCGGAGATCTGAATCTGTAATCGGAGAAGTGACCCTGTGATCGGAGATCTGACCCTGTAATCAGAGATCTGACCCTGTAATCAGAGATCTGACCCTGTAATTGGAGACCTAACCCTGTAATCGGAGATCTGACCCTGTAATCGGAGATCTGACCCTGTAATTGGAGACCTAACCCTGTAATCGGAGATCTGAATCTGTAATCGGAGAAGTGACCCTGTAATTGGAGATCGACCCTGTAATCAGAGATCTGACCCTGTAATCAGAGATCTGACCCTGTAATCAGAGATCTGACCCTGTAATTGGAGACCTAACCCTGTAATCGGAGATCTGAATCTGTAATCGGAGATCTGAATCTGTAATCGGAGATCTGAATCTGTAATCGGAGAAGTGACCCTGTGATCGGAGATCTGACCCTGTAATCAGAGATCTGACCCTGTAATCAGAGATCTGACCCTGTAATTGGAGACCTAACCCTGTAATCGGAGATCTGACCCTGTAATCGGAGATCTGACCCTGTAATTGGAGACCTAACCCTGTAATCGGAGATCTGAATCTGTAATCGGAGAAGTGACCCTGTAATTGGAGATCGACCCTGTAATCAGAGATCTGACCCTGTAATCAGAGATCTGACCCTGTAATCAGAGATCTGACCCTGTAATTGGAGATCGACCCTGTAATCAGAGATCTGACCCTGTGATTGGAGACCTAACCCTGTAATCGGAGATCCACTGCCCAGCAATTTGAAATTTTGTGGCAAGTTTCCTGTCACATGGTCTCGGAGAACAGTGACCTTATCCACAGTTTAACAACTAAAGGAGAAAAGCTTGCATCTATATAGCACCTTTCACAATCTCAGTACATCCCAAAGCACTGTCTGGGTGATGATGTACAATGTGTATGGAGCAGCTTCATTACTGACCCTCATTAATAGGTTGGATTTGACACTGTCTCATCATGTTGTGAGGATATTTGTGACTTTGTGATTGGCTGTTACTATGAAGCTGAATCCACAGTTTAGAGCGACTGTATTCTGAGATTGTTCAGTTACCAGCCAAGCTTGCTTTGTGAGAGAGAAGCAGAAGCATTTAGATAAATAAATTAGAAAGTAATTTGAAAGAAAACGTTCTTGGATCCTGATCTATTTGTTTAATTGAGAAAGATTTTCCAATGCAGCATTAATCCATGAACTAATTTTACAGAGTAGTCTGTTTCTGCTCATTTTACCCACCATGTGTTTCTTTACTGTATAACACATCCCCCGTTTACTCTTCGCATCCTTTCCATCTCTTCCTGTTTTTTTCTCTCATATTTCTCCCTTTCTTCCCTTTGTTGTGCTCTCTCCTCCTCCATCATTTTCATGAATTGATTCATCGTGTTTTCATTGCTACGTGCTTCCACCGTCTCTTTCATCATTTTCATCTGTTACTCCATCAAGGTCTTTTGTCGCTCCATCATGTCCTGTTTTTCTTTCTCAGCTGTAAAAATTACAAATGTTAATGACTGAGGATTTTTACTGATATTCTAAACATTCTAAACATTAATTACAACTTATTAAATCTGTGTGAATGGTGATGTCATAATGCTTCCAGCTGGTTATATATTAATGTGACCTGTGACACGATTCATATTATGGATCAGGATTGTAACATATAGTCTAACTGTAATTAAATTGGCATCTCATTTTCAGTTGTTTAACTCAACTAAGTGTTATTGACTTGCGGAATCATTTCAAAAGGCTGTTTGTAGGTGTGTGGGACTGGAGTCACAAAGGCGAGAACGCTGGCCCATGTTCCTCACCCCCATCCCAGGCCCAACCATCAGCCACTCATAGTGTTAACGTGGTCCCCGTGGTCATGAGACCCACAGGGACAACCCAATCAATCTCCCTGTGGGATTCGTGGAATACAAGCTCCCCAGCTAGTGGGCGGAGGCCCATCAGGTGGGGCTCGTGGAACTCACCTGATAAAACCAAAAGAGAAAATGCTGGAAAATCACAGCAGGTCGGGCAGCATTGTAGGGAGAGAAAAGAGCTAACGTTTTGAGCCCAGATGACCCTTTGTCAAAGCTAAAAGGCAAAGAAAGTGGGAGATATTTATACTGTAGGGTGAGGGAATGAACGATGTGGGCAGCACGGCAGCACAAGTGGATATCCCTGTGGCTTCACAGCGCCAGGGGGAAAGAGTGGGGGGGGGGGGAATATATATAAAGAAGGAAATGAAAGGTAAAAGTCAGTTAAAGTGAAATGGAATGAAAACAAAAGGGTTAAGGTTGGGTAGAGATAATCATGGTCAATTTGATGTTGAGACTGTCATAATATACACACATGTATATGATGGTGCATAGACAGACACTGACTGACACACTGAATGACCAATCAACACACAGAACACAGCAGCCAATCACAAGACAGGACACGACCACTATAAAGCCAGAGGGCACTAGTTTTCCCGCTCTCTTGGGATGCAGCCTCTGAGACAGCCAGAGCCCGTGATCAGCAACAGTGTGATGGACCTACCCTGAGATAGTCTACATTTGACCAGTGATCAGCCATCCGGTATTATGGACAACGTCCGCCCTCCCCCGCTGTTCCCCATCACCGGCAACCTCGGTGCCAACTGGAAGATTTTTAAGCAGAAGTTTCAACTGTACCTCGAAGCCACCGACCTTGAAGCCACCTCAGATGCCAGGAAGATTGCTCTCTTCCTCTCCACGGACGGGGACCACGCCATCCACATTTTTAACTCCCTCACATTTGCTGAAGGTGAGGACAAGTCCAAGTTCAAAACAGTCCTGCTCAAATTCGACAGCCACTGTAACATTGAAGTCAACAAGAGTGTTGAACACTACTTGTTTCAACAGCATCTGCAGGGTAAGGATGAAACTTTTCAATCTTTCCTAACCCATCTTCGCATCCTCGCGCAATCCTGTAATTACGGCTCCACCTCCGACTCAATGATCCGCGACCAGATTGTTTTCGGGGTGCACTCGGACCCCCTACGCCAGCAGCTCCTTAAAGTGAAACAGCTCACCCTCGCTATAGCCATCGAAACCTGCATTCTGCATGAGGACGCCACTAACCGATACTCGCACATTCAAGCGGCAGAGACGGCACGGCAAGGCCCCCACGAAGCAGAGCGGGTGCAGGCCGTAAAACAGCTCCAGGGCTTGAGTCTGGATGAGGGCAGCCATTTTGCGTGCTTTTCCCGGGCACCAAGCAACGGCTGAGGCCGAAGACCGAACTGCGCAGGCGTGCAAAACGTGCAACCGCACCACGCATGCGCGGTGGTGCACAGAGCGTTCTGACGTCATGACGTGCAACAACTGTGGCTCCTCCCACTTAAAGCGGCAATGTCCTGCTAAATCTCAACGCTGTCTCTAGTGTGGCAAGCTTGGGCGCTACGCAGCCCTGTGCAGATCTGCTCAACTACCTGCCTCCCGTTGCTCCCAGCAGCAGCGCAGGAATATCCGGATCGTGCAGCAACCAGTTACAGATTCTGACTCCGACATGGCTCCAGACCCTGACACCGAGGATCTCAAATCCCCATTCCGGGTGGGCATCATCACCAAGCATACACTGCTTCAAAGAAAAAAGGCCAAGCCCTTCCCAGCGATGAGCATTGATGTGGATGATGAGTGGTTTGCCACCCTTTCGGTCAACAAATCTCGCATCCGATTCAGGCTGGACACCGGCACTTCAGCCAACCTCATTTCGCAGTCTGACCTGGACAGCCTCCACGTTAAGCCGACCATCCTTCCATCTGCCTGCCAGCTTCTCGACTACAATGGCAATTGCTGCCAGTGGCTCATGCCAGCTTGTGGTGTTGCACCGTTTCTTAAAGGCCACCCTGAGCTTCGAGATTGTCGGGTCCACCAAAGCTTCCCTGCTCGGTGCTCAGGCGGCAAGATCCTGAATCTCGTCCAAAG
Organism: Scyliorhinus canicula; assembly: GCF_902713615.1. Lineage (NCBI taxonomy): Eukaryota > Metazoa > Chordata > Chondrichthyes > Carcharhiniformes > Scyliorhinidae > Scyliorhinus > Scyliorhinus canicula. Next base: position 309,020,214 of record NC_052146.1, read on the forward strand.
GGTTCACTCCATGTCGCCCGCTGAGGCATCTGCACCGCCGGACGACGACTTTCAGACACAACTGAAGGACACCATTACTCAATACCTCTTCGAGGGCATGGGCACACTCCCAAACACGTACCAATTTATTTTAAAACCAAATGCCACGCCTGTGGTTCATGCACCCCGCCGGGTGCCGGTGCCCCTTAAGGACCGCCTCAAGCAGCAGCTGCAGAACCTCCAGGACCAGGGCGTCATCTCTAAAGTAACGGAACGCACCGACTGGGTCAGCTCCATGGTGTGTGTTAAGAAACCATCCGGAGAACTACGCATATGCATCGACCCCAAAGATTTGAACCGTAACATTGTGAGGGAACACTACCTATTCCAAAGCGCGAAGAACTCACCTGTGAGATGGCTCGCGCCAAATGTTTCACAAAGCTGGACGCCTCCCAGGGGTTCTGGCAGATACAACTTGACGCATCCAGTCGGAAGCTCTGCACATTTAACACCCCGTTTGGCTGGTATTGTTACAACCGGATGCCGTTTGGCATCATCTCAGCCTCGGAGGTGTTCCACCGAATAATGGAGCAAATGATGGCGGGCATCGAGCGGGTGGGGGTATACGTAGACGACATCATTGTCTGGTCCACCACCCCGCAGGAACACATCGATCGCCTCCAACGCGTGTTCCGGAGAATCCATGAGCATGGCCCCCGCCTCAACAGAGCCAAATGCTCCTTTGGTCAAACAGAAATAAGATTCCTCGGCGACCACATATCACAGTTTGGTGAGCAGCCGGATGCAGACAAGGTGTCGGCGATCAATGCCATGAAGACACCGGAGGACAAAAAGGCGGTCCTCTGCTTCCTGGGAATGGTCAATTCCCTGGGGAAGTTTATCCCCAACCTTGCATCCCACACCACAGCTCTCCGCAATCTTGTGCTGAAAACCACCGACTTCCAGTGGCTCCCTGCCCACGAGCAAAACAGCAAGAACTCAGGGCGAAACTCACCAAGGCCCCGGAATTGGCATTCTTCGATCCTGCCAAGGAGATCTCCATTGATGCGAGCCAGTCCGGCATTGGAGCAGTGCTCCTCCACGCAACGACTCCTCCTCATGGGCTCCAGTCGCATACGCATTGCGTGCGATGACGCCCACTGAGCAACGCTATGCTCAAATCGAAAATGAGTGCCTGGGTCTCCTCACGGGAATTGTCAAATTCCATGACTACGTATATGGACTCCCCAAATTTACGGTCGAAACGGACCACAGGCCACTGGTCCACATTATACAGAAGGACCTCAACGATATGACGCCCCGCCTGCAACGCTTCCTCCTTAAACCCAAGCGGTATGACTTCGAACTGATCTACACCCCGGGCAAGGAGCTCATCGTGGCCGATGCACTCTCCCATTCCGTCACTACGCCATGCGAGCAGTCGGGCTTCGTTTGCCAAATTGATGCCCAAGTTGAGTTCTGCGCATCTAACTTGCCCGCCATTGACGAACGAGTCATCCAGATTCGTCATGAAGCAGCCAAGGATCCTTTGCTCCAACGAGTCATGCACCATCTTACAGACGGATGGCTCAAAGGCCAATGCCCGCAATTCTACAGCATCAAAGATGATCTGGCACAGGTAGATGGAATTCTGCTAAAGTTGGACAGGATCATCATTCCGCAAAGCATGTCCTTGAGCAGCTCCATGGGGGTCACCTGGGGGTGGAGAAGTGCCGCCGGCGGGCCCATGAGGCAGTGTACTGGCCTGGCATCAACCAGGACATCGCCAACACTGTTCTAAACTGCCCAACGTGCCAACGGTTCCAGCCAGCTCAGCCAAAGGAGACCTTGCACCCACATGAACTGGTGTTGTCCCCCTGGACCAAGGCTGGCATTGATCTCTTCCACGCACAAGGCCGGGACTATGTCCTTATAGTGGACTACTTCTCTAACTACCCAGAGGTGTTTAGGCTGCATGACCTCACATCGACAGCGGTCATCCATGCATTCAAGGAGACTTTTGCTCGTTATGGCAATCGACTCACGGTCATGTCCGATAATGGCCCATGTTTTGCCAGTCAGGAGTGAACCAATTTTGCCCAACGGTCCAATTTTACGCACGTCACCTCAAGTTCCCACTACCTCCAGTCAAATGGCAAAGCTGAAAAGGGGGTACAGATTGTCAAACGACTCCTGTGCAAAGTAGCTGAAGTGGGTTCAGACTTTTACCTCACACTACTAGCCTACAGGTCGACTCCTTTGTCCACTGGCCTGTCCCCAGCACAATTGTTAATGAACCGCACGTTACGGACAACGGTGCCTGCAATACACATCCCGGACCTTGACAACTTTCAGATCCTGCAAAGAATGCAACTGTCTCGGGCCCAACACAAGTTGGCCTATGACCCCCGCACCATGGATCTCCCTGCTCTCATCCCTGATGACCAGGTTCGTGTTCAGCTTCCTGAAGGTGGCTGGTCTGCCGCCGCTGTGGTGATCAAGCAAGTGGCCCCCAGATCATTTCTGGTTCGTATGCAGGATGCCTCTTTTCTTCGCTGCAATAGGCGGGCACTGCGGTTGCTTCCACACTCGCCGCCAGATCGTGATGCCCTGCCTTGGCCTCAGGACACACCCTTCCAAGAAATGAAATGAAAATGGCTTATTGTCACGAGTAGGCTTCAATGAAGTTACTGTGAAAAGCCCCTAGTCGCCACATTCCGGTGCCTGTCCGGGGAGGCTGGTATGGGAAGAGCTCGCCGATCTACCTCTTCTGTTGCCATCCTCTGCGACTGACACAGCCCTGCCCATCCCAGAGCAGGCAGCCCCCGACCCACCCTCTGCGACTGACACAGCCCCGCCCATCCCAGAGCAGGCGGCCCCCGACCCACCCTCTGTGACTGACACAGCCCCGCCCATCCCAGAGCACGCGGCCCCCGACCCACCCTCTGTGACTGACACAGCCCCGCCCATCCCAGAGCAGGCGGCCCCCACCCTCTGTGACTGACACAGCCCTGCCCATCCCAGAGCAGGCGGCCCCCACCCTCTGTGACTGACACAGCCCCGCCCATCCCAGAGCAGGCGGCCCCCACCCTCTGTGACTGACACAGCCCCGCCCATCCCAGAGCAGGCGGCCCCCGACCCACCCTCTGTGACTGACACAGCCCTGCCCATCCCAGAGCAGGCAGGCCCCGACCCACCCTCTGTGACTGACACAGCCCTGCCCATCCCAGAGCAGGCAGCCCCCGACCCACCCTCTGTGACTGACACAGCCCTGCCCATCCCAGAGCAGGCGGCCCCCGACCCACCCTCTGTGACTGACACAGCCCTGCCCATCCCAGAGCAGGCGGCCCCCCACCCTCTGCGGCTGACACAGCCCTGCCCATCCCAGAGCAGGCGGCCCCCGACCCACCCTCTGTGACTGACACAGCCCTGCCCATCCCAGAGCAGGCAGCCCCCGACCCACCCTCTGCGACTGACACAGCCCTGCCCATCCCAGAGCAGGCGGCCCCCGACCCACCCTCTGCGGCTGACACAGCCCTGCCCATCCCAGAGCAGGCAGCCCCCGACCCACCCTCTGTGACTGACACAGCCCTGCCCATCCCAGAGCAGGCAGCCCCCGACCCACCCTCTGTGACTGACACAGCCCTGCCCATCCCAGAGCAGGCAGCCCCCGACCCACCCTCTGCGGCTGACACAGCCCTGCCCATCCCAGAGCAGGCGGCCCCCGACCCACCCTCTGTGACTGACACAGCCCCGCCCATCCCAGAGCAGGCGGCCCCCCACCCTCTGTGACTGACACAGCCCTGCCCATCCCAGAGCAGGCGGCCCCCGACCCACCCTCTGTGACTGACACAGCCCTGCCCATCCCAGAGCAGGCGGCCCCCCACCCTCTGTGACTGACACAGCCCCGCCCATCCCAGAGCAGGCGGCCCCCGACCCACACTCTGTGACTGACACAGCCCCGCCCATCCCAGAGCAGGCAGCCCCCGACCCACCCTCTGCGACTGACACAGCCCTGCCCATCCCAGAGCAGGCGGCCCCCGACCCACCCTCTGTGACTGACACAGCCCTGCCCATCCCAGAGCAGGCGGCCCCCGACCCACCCTCTGTGACTGACACAGCCCCGCCCATCCCAGAGCAGGCGGCCCCCGACCCACCCTCTGTGACTGACACAGCCCTGCCCATCCCAGAGCAGGCGGCCCCCGACCCACCCTCTGTGACTGACACAGCCCTGCCCATCCCAGAGCAGGCGGCCCCCCACCCACCCTCTGTGACTGACACAGCCCTGCCCATCCCAGAGCAGGCGGCCCCCGACCCACCCTCTGTGACTGACACAGCCCTGCCCATCCCAGAGCAGGCAGCCCCCGACCCACCCTCTGTGACTGACACAGCCCTGCCCATCCCAGAGCAGGCAGCCCCCGACCCACCCTCTGCGGCTGACACAGCCCTGCCCATCCCAGAGCAGGCGGCCCCCGACCCACCCTCTGCGGCTGACACAGCCCTGCCCATCCCAGAGCAGGCGGCCCCCGACCCACCCTCTGTGACTGACACAGCCCCGCCCATCCCAGAGCAGGCGGCCCCCGACCCACCCTCTGCGACTGACACAGCCCTGCCCATCCCAGAGCAGGCAGCCCCCGACCCACCCTCTGTGACTGACACAGCCCTGCCCATCCCAGAGCAGGCAGCCCCCGACCCACCCTCTGTGACTGACACAGCCCTGCCCATCCCAGAGCAGGCAGCCCCCGACCCACCCTCTGTGACTGACACAGCCCCGCCCATCCCAGAGCAGGCGGCCCCTGACCCACCCTCTGTGACTGACACAGCCCTGCCCATCCCAGAGCGCGCGGCCCCCGACCCACCCTCTGCGACTGACACAGCCCTGCCCATCCCAGAGCACGCGGCCCCCGACCCACCCTCTGCGGCTGACACAGCCCCGCCCATCCCAGAGCAGGCGGCCCCTGACCCACCCTTGAAGCGGTCAACCAGAATTCGTCGCCCACCACCGAGACTGAATTTATGAACTGATTGTTTTGTTACCTTGGTTCTTCATTTGCTCGTTTGTACATACTGTTAGTTATCTTCCATGTTTTGTTACATACAGTCTATCTGCACTAGACACCTTCCCGTGTAAATATGTTAGGATTTTTTTGTATATTGTCAGAATCATGTTCATGTAAATATGCTCACATACTCTGTATATAGTCAGGCACATTCACATACCACACTATTTATTGCCACATACACATAATTCTTTTCAAAAGGGGAGATGTCATAATATACACACAAGTATATGATGGTGCATAGACAGACACTGACTGACACACTGAATGACCAATCAACACACAGAACACAGCAGCCAATCACCAGACAGGACACGGCCACTATAAAGCCAGAGGGCACTAATTTTCCCGCTCTCTTGGGATGCAGCCTCTGAGACAGCCAGAGCCCATGATCAGCAACACGAACATTTACTATGTGGTAGCAGTATAGTCTGATCAGGTTAGCCTCAGGTCTCCAATCAACTCAATATAGTGTCAACCCACAATGCAAGTATGTTTTACAGCTCATAGTTCAATAAAATAGAGTTATACTTCTACAAGTGTTGGTAGCCTGTCTCTCTCACTGCTCTGGTAAACGCAGTCCTCGCAGACCCAGCATACCCAACACATTAAACTAATTTGGCAGGGGAATGGGAACCGGATCTGTAGTCCAGCAACTAAGGTAGACGATAGTCAGGACGCCAAAGCACGTAGTGATGCAGTGGGGAAGGTAACAATGACAAAGGAGAGTACTTGCAGGCAAGGAGATGGGTTGAAGTGTGTATACTTTAATACAAGAAGCATCAGGAATAAGGTGGGTGAACTTAAGGCATGGATCGGTACTTGGGACTACGACGTGGTGGCCATCACGGAAACTTGGATAGAAGAGGGGCAGAAATGGTTGTTGGAGGTCCCTGGTTATAGATGTTTCAACAAGATTAGGGAGGATGGTAAAAGAGGTGGGGGGTGGCATTGTTAATTAGAGATAGTATAACAGCTGCAGAAAGGCAGTTCGAGGGGGATCTGCCTACTGAGGTAATATGGGTTGAAGTTAGAAATAGGAAAGGAGCAGTCACCTTGTTGGGAGTTTTCTATAGGCCCCCCCAATAGCAGCAGAGATGTGGAGGAACAGATTTGGAAACAGATTTTGGAAAGGTGCAGAAGTCACAGGGTAGTAGTCATGGGCGACTTCAACTTCCCAAACATTGAGTGGAAACTCTTTAGATCAAATAGTTTGGATGGGGTAGTGTTTGTGCAGTGTGTCCAGGAAGCTTTTCTAACACAGTATGTAGATTGTCCGACCAGAGGGGAGGCCATATTGGATTTAGTACTTGGTAATGAACCAGGGCAGGTGATAGATTTGTTAGTGGGGGAGCATTTTGGAGGTAGTGACCACAATTCCGTGACTTTCACTTTAGTAATGGAGAGGGATAGGTGCGAGCAACAGGGCAAGGTTTATAATTGGGGGAAGGGTAAATACAATGCTGTCAGACAAGAATTGAAGTGCAGAGGTTGGGAACATAGGCTGTCAGGGAAGGACACAAGTGAAATGTGGAACTTGTTCAAGGAACAGGTACTGCGTGTCTTTGATATGTATGTCCCTGTCAGGCAGGGAAGAGATGGTCGAGTGAGGGAACCATGGTTGACAAGAGAGGTTTCATCGAGGGCTGAAGGGCCTGTTCTGTGCTGTACTGTTCTATGTTAAGAGGAAGAAGGAGACTTATGTAAGGCTGAAGAAACAAGGTTCAGACAGGGCGCTGGAGGGATACAAGATAGCCAGGAGGGAACTGAAGAAAGGGTATAGGAGAGCTCAGAGAGGGCATGAAAAATCTTTGGCGGGTAGGATCAAGGAAAACCCCAAGGCCTTTTACACATATGTGAGAAATATGAGAATGACTAGAGCGAGAGTAGGTCCGATTAAGGACAGTAGCGGGAGATTGTGTATTGAGTCTGAAGAGATAGGAGAGGTCTTGAACAAGTATTTTTCTTCAGTATTTACAAACGAGAGGGGCCATATTGTTGGAGAGGCCAGCGTGAAGCAGACTGATAAGCTTGAGGAGATACTTGTCAGGAAGAAGTGTTGCGCGTTTTGAAAAACTTGAGGATAGACAAGTCCCCCGGGCCTGACGGGATATATCCAAGGATGCTATGGGAAGCAAGAATGAAATTGCAGAGCCGTTGGCAATGATCTTTTCGTCCTCGCTGTCAACAGAGGTGGTACCAGAGGATTGGAGAGCGGCGAATGTCGTGCCCCTGTTCAAAAAAGGGAATAGGGATAACCCTGGGAATTACAGGCCAGTTAGTCTTACTTCAGTGGTAGGCAAAGTAATGGAAAGGGTACTGAGGGACAGGATTTCTGAGTATCTGGAAAGGCATTGCTTGATTAGTGATAGTCAGCACGGATTTGTGAGGGGTAGGTCTTGCCTTACAAGTCTTATTGAATTCTTTGAGGAGGTGACCAAGCATGTGGATGAAGGTAAAGCAATGGATGTAGTGTACATGGATTTTAGTAAGGCATTTGATAAGGTTCCCCATGGTAGGCTTATGCAGAAAGTAAGGAGGCATGGGATAGTGGGAAATTTGGCCAGTTGGATAACGAACTGGCTAACCAATAGAAGTCAGAGAGTGGTGATGGATGGCAAATATTCAGCCTGGAGCCCAGTTACCAGTGGCGTACCGCAGGGATCAGTTCTGGGTCCTCTGCTGTTTGTGATTTTCATTAACGACTTGGATGAGGGAGTTGAAGGGTGGGTCAGTAAATTTGCAGATGATACGAAGATTGGTGGAGTTGTGGATAGTGAGGAGGGCTGTTGTCGGCTTCAAAGAGACATAGATAGAATGCAGAGCTGGGCTGAGAAGTGGCAGATGGAGTTTAACCCTGACAAGTGTGAGGTTGTCCATTTTGGAAGGACAAATCTGAATGCGGAATACAGGGTTAATGGTAGGGTTCTTGGCAATGTGGAGGAGCAGAGAGATCTTGGGGTCTTTGTTCATAGTTCTTTGAAAGTTGCCACTCAAGTGGATAGAGCTGTGAAGAAGGCCTATGGTGTGCTAGCGTTCATTAGCAGAGGGATGTGCAGGTTGGGTGGATTGGCCATGAAAAATTGTCCAAAATTCTATGATTAACCTAGGACAAAAGTTCGGCGCAACATCGTGGGCCGAAGGGCCTGTTCTGTGCTGTATTTCTCTATATCTATATCTATACATCAGAGACCGTAAGGCTGTAGCGTGCCGAACTGGAAGATGATTGTTGGGGAAAAGGATAATTTTTTTAATTCACCAGAAGAAGCAAACTCGTTTATTCAAAAACTTAACTTGAATTCTGTTTAATACTATTTCATGTTTGTTCTATTATGTACACCGGTGTCTGGACGTTTTATATTGCATGTTTCTACTCAGGTTGGGGTTTGTTGTTGTTTATTGAGTTTAGTGGGCAGCATGGTAGCATGGTGGTTAGCACAATTGCTTCACAGCTCCAGGGTCCCAGGTTCGATTCCCGGCTTGGTTCACTGTCTGTGCGGAGTCTACACGTCCTCCCCGTGTGTGCGTGGGTTTCCTCCGGGTGCTCCGGTTTCCTCCCACAGCCCAAAGATGTGCGGGTTAGGTGGATTGGTCATGCTAAATTGCCCTTAGTGTCCAAAATTACCCTTAGTGTTGGGTCGGGTTACTGGGTTATGGGGAAAGAGTGGAGGTGTGAGCTTGGGTAGGGTGCTCTTTCAAAGAGCCAGTGCAGACTTGATGGGCCGAATGGCCTCCTTCTGCACTGTAAATTCTATGATAATACGTGTTTTCGATCGTTGCATTGTAAATTATTCAAGTGTTGATATTTCTATATATCATTGAATGGAGAGCCCTCGGCTAATGATGAGGTTCGCTGATGGAAGTGCGAAGAGAAGGTTTACTGCCACGCTTCACAAACAGTTTGTGAATATTTGTTAGTAGAGTCTTGTTCAGTAGGGGCTTAGGGATAAGGTACGGTTTGATAATGTTGTTAAGGGGTGTTAGGATGGGGGATGGGGGAGGCTGTTACTGTTGGTTGGTTGACAGTGTCCACAAATCCTGGTTTGTCAGGTCATGTGACTTGGCTAGTTGCGGTCTGGGGAGGGCCTCCTCGCTTAATCTTTGAGATCTCTTGCTTGATATTCCTCCATGGATATGGGTGACTCCGGTGTCGGGAGTAATGTGGGACATCCACTTCATTTAGTAACCTGGAATGTTCAGGATCTGAATGGCCCAGAGGAGCGGGCTAGGACTTTTGCCCATCTTAAGTGTTTAAACCCTGATGTAATGTTTGAAACCCATCTGCATGTGACGGACCAGACGAGGCTTTGTAAAAGCTGGGTGGGACAGGTCTTTCATTCGAGTTTTAACAGGAAGACCTGAGGCATGGCAATTTTAATTCATAAAATAATACAATTTTTCTCCTCGCGGGTTGTAGAGGATGCTAATGGTCGCTATATTATTATCTCCGGTTCATTGGCAAACACTCCAGTAATCCGAGTAAACATCTCTGCTCCCAACTGGGATGACCCGAACTTTATAAACTCACTGGGGAACTCCCTCCCTGACCTGCATTCACACCCAATGATTCTGGGAGGCAACCTTGACAATTCTGATTCTTTTGCTATCAGTCTGGGCTCAATAAAATTTGAGACGGATTTGCAGGTATCAATTATTGTTTATTTTAACCAGCTAGCTGGGGTGACTGACTCTATTGGGAGAGCAGGACACAGTCTCCTGAACCTTCAACAGCGAGTGAGGACAAAGGGACATTTCATATACATTCAAGTAGCATCAGGTTTCACATACATACGACCAAATAAGGCAACAGTGGAAATGCGAAGCTCCCATAGGCTTTCCCCACATTCCTTAACCTGGCCTGAGGCCTCTTTTCCCAGTATCCCTTGCAACAAAGAAATGGTCCGAGTGGCTGCCCATCCCCCTCTTCCTGCCTTGAATCCCAGTTAATGTTTAAAAGTCCACTAACCTAACTCCTTATTCTACTGTAGTAAGATTTTACTCCTAACTTGGCCTAACTACCCATCATGCCTTTCTGTTCATTTCCTCAACCTGAACTATGGGCGCGATTCTCCCAAAACGGGAGAAATCGTAAGGCTGGCGTCAAACCCGGGCGGGTTTGACGCCAGCGCGCCCCTTCCCGACCGGGAACCGATTCTGGTCCCCGGTCGGGGCTAGCAGCCCGACGCCGTAAGCTCCGGCATCACTGGCTTAACGAATTTCGTTAAGCCCGCTTGCCGGAGTTAGCGCCGGCTGACGCGTCATATGACGTCAGCCGCGCATGCGCGGATTGGAAGACTCCAACCCGCGCATGCGCGGATGACGTCATCGCGTATTTGCGCGAAACCCGCGCATGCGCGGGCCGGGATGCCCCTCAGCCGCCCCGCGAATAGATACTGCGGGGCGGCGGAAGGAGAAATAGTGCGCGGGCATCGGGCCCGCTGCCCGCGATCGGTGCCCACCGATCGCGGGCCCATGGCACCCTTGGCACGGCCGTTGTACTGCCGTGCCAATCGGTGCCATGGTTATAAAAAGCGAGTTGTTCCCGCCGTTTTTACGAACGGCCAGACCAGGTGTGTTTGCCGTTCGTAAAAACAGCGTAAAGGGCTGGGACTTCGGCCCATCTATCAGCTGTGAATCGCTGCCGGCCGTAAAAAAACGGCGGCAGCGATTCGTGTCGGGAGTTGGGCGGGGGGGGGGGGTAGAATAGCGGGAGGACGGGAAAAATGTTGGGAAGGCCCTCCCGCTATTCTCCGACCCGTCGTGGGGGGCGCAGAATCGCGCCCTATGTCTTTGACCCTAAATTGGATTGTTCCATACTAAAACCTCTGACTCCATTTAGGATAGCCAGGGCACTGATTCAAATGCAGATCGGGTGGCACGGTAGCACAGTGGCTAGCACAGTTGCTTAACAGCACCAGGGACCCGGGTTTGATTCCCAGCTTGGGTCTCTGTCTCTGCGGAGTCTGCACGTTCTCCCTGTGTGGACGTGGGTTTCCTCCAGTTGCTCTGGTTTCCTCCACACAGTCCAAAGATGTGCGGGTTAGGTGGATTGGCCGTGATAAATTGCCCTTAGTGTCCAAAAAGGTTAGGTGGGGTTACTGGGTTGCAGGAATAGGGTGGAGGTGTGGGCTTCTGTAGGGTGCTCTTTCCAAGAGCCAATGCAGACCTGATGGGCCGAATGGCCTCCTTCTGCACTGTAAATTCCATGATTCTATGATCGATGGATGGGTGGGGTAGATCTTTGGCATTTTCTGCATCCGAATGATAAAGAGTTAAAAAAAATTTCACATGTCCACATTGAGTATTCCTGAATCGATTTTTTAAAAAAAACTTGTCGATAGGCCCTTTCCCGTTTATTGGTGGCAGCCGAATATTTGGCGATCGCCATCGCAGACTAGGCCCCTCATTTTGTTGATTTTCGCTTTGATTTTGGCTCCTCCAATGCCCATCTTGGAGTCTAGACACCACATTGATGTTGAATGGCAAATTCTGTGAGCGGTTGTCTGCTGTAGCGGTCTTTATTAAGCTCAACAAGTCCGAGCCAATTTCTCCTGCGACACTGGGAGACCCTAAAGGCTGTCATTGAGAGGGGAATTATCTCACATAAAGCTCACACCATAAAAACTGAGTGATTGGAGCGACAGAGATTGATGGACTCCACTTTGTAAGCTGACCGCCAATATTCACTTTCCTCAACGTCGGAGCTCCTGACGCACAGGACAAAATGACAACTCCAATTTTAACTGATATTCAAGTGCATTGGACAGCTGCAATCTGGCAAAGCCCCGTGTCCTGACCGCTTCCCAGGTTAAAAGGTTCTCAGAGCTCACATCTTTATTAATGGACATGTTTCATGATACACTGTCCAGGGGTACACTACTCCTGACCCTCACTCAAGCCTCAATTCCTTTGCTCCTCAAGGGGGGCAAGGACCAGTAGATTGTGGGCCATACCGATCCATTTCACTTTGAACACAGAAGTTAAACTGCTGGTGGCAGTCCTGGGGCCTCGGCTAATATATGAGGAACAGACAGATAGTCCATGGAAGGGCCGGTAGTTGTGGATCAATGTTTGATGCCTCTCCCCTTCCACTCATAGGGCGCAATTCTCCGCACTCATGACGGTGCGGAGAATAGCGTGGCTCGTAAAATTTTACGGCCACGCTCGTCCGACGCCCTCCCGCTATTCTCCCCCCCCCACGCCCGACTCCCGATACGAATCGCTGCCGCCGTTTTTTTACGGCCAGCAGCGATTCTCAGCTGTTCGATGGGCCGAGTTCCCAGCCCTTTACGGCTGTTTTTACGAACGGCAAACACACCTGGTCTGGCCGTTCGTAAAAACGGCCGTAAAGTCCCGATTTTTAAAACCATGGCACCGATTGGCACGGCGGTACCACGGCCGCGGGTCCGATACCCGCGCACTCTTTGTCCCTCCGCCGCCCCGCTGTATCACTTCGCGGGGCGGCTGAGGGGCATCCCGGCCCGCGCATGCGCGGGTTTCGCGCAAATGCGCGATGGCGTCATCCGCGCATGCACGGGTTGGAGTCTTCCAATCCGCGCATGCGCGGCTGACGTCATATGAAGCGTCAGCCGGCGCTAACTCTGGCAAGCGGGCTTAACGAAATTCGTTAAGCCCGCGATGCCGGAGTTTACGGCGGCAGCATGCTAGCCCCGACCGGGGACCAGAATCGGTTCCCGGTCGGGGAGGGGGGGGCTGGCGTCAAACCCGCCCGGATTTGACGCCAGCCTTACGATTTCTCCCCCTCTGGGAGAATCGCGCCCATAGTGTCTGTGGTTGCAGAAAAAGCATTTGATAGGGTGAAATGGAACTATCTACTTGAGATTCTAGGGAGATTTGAATTCGGCCCTAAATTTGCCTTCTGGATTTGTCTGTTGTACAATGTCCCTGAGAACAACATTCATACAAACTCAACATTTCAGAATACTTTCCCTTGGGCAGGGGCACTAGACAGGGATGCCCTCTCTCCCCGCTGCTCTTTGCCTCAGCTATTGAGCCCCTCTCGATAGTGATGAGAGCATCTGATTAGTAGAGAGGCGCTTGTTGGGATGGAGTGGAGCATTTTGTATCGCTTTATGCAGACGGCCTTCTTCTGTACATTACAGACCTGGCTCCTTCCATGGATGACACAATGAAGACACTCACTATGTTTGATACCTTTTCTGGTTGCAGACTAGGTGGAAGTAAGAGTAAGTGTTTTCCAGTGAACCGACCTGCTCGATGAGCTCAACTTAATTCATTGCTGTTTCGCCTCTCCAACACTAGTGTTGGAGAGCTACACTCCGTGTAGCTCATAACTGGGCATTACTTCACAAACTGAATTACTCAAGCCTCATCGGTAATGGCAAAGCAAGGGTGCCACAGTGGAGCAGTGGTTAGCACTGCTGCCTCACGGTGCTGAAGACCCAGCTCGGGTCACTGTCCGTGTGGAGTTTGCACATTCTCCCCGTGTCTGCGTGGGTTTCACCCCCACAACCCAAAGATCGGGCAGGGTAGGTGAATTGGCCACGCTAGATTGCCCCTCAATTGGAGAGAAATAATTGAATACACTAAATTTATAAAAGAAAAGTAATGTCAAAGCAGATGTGCAGAGGTAGAGTAGCTTTCCTTTGTCCCTGGCAGATAGGATACAAATAATTAAAATGAATGTGCTTCCTAGATTTATCTCTTTCTTTCAATGTATCCCAATTGTTTTTGTCCAAATCAGTTTTTACTATGGCCAACAAAACGATTTCAGTTTTTATTTGGGCGGTTAAGTGTCCCAGAGACCAAAGCGCTCTGCTTCAGAGAGACAGGGAATCGGGAGGCTTGGCCCTCCCAAATCTTTTGTTTTCCTGTTGGGCTGCCAGCATTCAGGAAACCTTGAAATGGTTTAGCGACCCTGAATCGATTTGGGGCAAAATGGAGGCTCGATCGTTGCACCACCATCTCCTCTCTTCGCGCCATAATTACTGCACCTTAGCCCTTCTCCCCTTCAGGTTTTTCTTCAAGCCCCTGGTGATTTCTTCCCTCAAGGTTTGGAAACAGTATTGGTAGCATTTCAGCCTTCTCTCCCTGTCTTCTTTCACCCCCATTTGCAGAAATCACCTCTTTTTGCCCTTGGGTACAGACTCAACATTCAGGTCTTGTGGGAGGGGGGGAGGGGGGGGGGGGCGGTGCAACGGCAAAGGGACTTGTACATTTCGGGGATCTATTCTTAGAGGAGAGATTTGCCAGCTTTGAGATGCTCGTTGACATAAGAACATAAGAACATAAGAACATAAGAACTAGGAGCAGGAGTAGGCCATCTGGCCCCTCGAGCCTGCTCCGCCATTCAATTAGATCATGGCTGATCTTTTGTGGACTCAGCTCCACTTTCCGGCCCGAACACCATAACCCTTAATCCCTTTATTCTTCAAAAAACTATCTATCTTTACCTTAAAAACATTTAATGAAGGAGCCTCAGCTGCTTCACTGGGCAAGGAATTCCATAGATTCACAACCCTTTGGGTGAAGAAGTTCCTCCTAAACTCAGTCCTAAATCTACTTCCCCTTATTTTGAGGCTATGCCCCCTAGTTCTGCTTTCACCCGCCAGTGGAAACAACCTGCCCGCATCTATCCTATCTATTCCCTTCATAATTTTAAATGTTTCTATAAGATTCCCCCTCATCCTTCTAAATTCCAACGAGTACAGTCCCAGTCTACTCAACCTCACCTTATAATCCAACCCCTTCAGCTCTGGGATTAACCTAGTGATTAACCTTGACAAATTTTAATTGCCCAGTCCTAATTTAAATTCTAGATTTCTCCAGTAAGTGTTTTTTCTTTATAGGGATTAGTTTATAGTGGGGTTAATTTGTCTGTTACAATTATTAGGAAAGATGTGTATATAAAACCTTTTGATTCTGTTTTACTATTTCTTAAATGCTTGCTATTGATAATATGATTATTGTTTGTGAAATTCGATAAATATACCTATTTTTTAAAAGATTAATAAAGATGAGATATTCGATGTTTTCACAGCATAAAGGGGCATAAATTCGCAGGGCCTGATGAGTTGGGTCCCAGACTATTATGGGAGACAAGGGAGGAGATTGCAGGGGCCCTGACTGAGATATTTAAATCTTCGTTGGTCACAGGTGAAGTGCCAGATGACTGGAGGATAGCGAATGTGGTGATTTCATTTGAGAAGATCAGCAGGGATAAGCCAGGTAATTACATGCCAGTTAGTCCAAAGTCAGTGGTAGGGAAATTATTGGAAAACATTCTGAAGGACAGGATTAATCAACACTTGGAGAGGCAGGGATTGATCAGAGATAGTCTTTTTAAAATAAATTCTGAGTACTCAATTCAATTTTTCCAATTAAGGGTCAATTTAGTGTGGCCAATCCACCTACCCTGCACATCTTTGGGTTGTGGGGGCGAAACCCGCACAGACACAGGGAGAATGTGCAAACTCCACACGGACAGTGACCCAGAGCTGGGATCGAACCTGGGTCCTCAGTTCCGTGAGGCAGCAGTGCTAACCACTGTGCCACCGTGCCGCTGCAGATCAGGGATAGTCAGCATCGATCTGTTGGTGGGAGATCCTGTCTAACTAATTTAATTGTTTTTTTTGATAATGTAACAAAATATATTGACGAGTGTAGCGCAGCTAATATGGGGCACGATTCTCCGCAACTGCGGAGATTTGCGGAAGCCGCCGTGAAAGAGGCCGTCTCTCACGACGGCTTTGGCGCCCGGTCCCGGGACCCGATTCTCCCCCCGGGCGGGGCTAGGAGCGTGGCCCCGGGCTTCTCGGCCGCGTGGCCTTGACGACCGTCGGCAAGGCCACGCACAGAGAATGATGCACGGCTGGCGCCTGTATGATGTCAGCCGTGCATGCGCAGGTTGGCCGGGTCCAAACCGGCACAAACCGCGCATGGGGTGTGCCGTCTTTTCCCTTAGCCGCCCCGCAAGATGTGGCGGCTTGATCTTGCGGGGCGGCGGAGGGAAAATAGTGCGTCCGTTTTGGACGCTGGTCCGACGATCGGTGGGCACCGATCGTGGGCCTGTCCCCTCCCGTGCACAGTCGTGGTGCTCCCGTCCCGATTGGGCGCCTAGACGCCCCAAACGGGCTTCTGACGCCCGTTTCACGATGGTGGCGACCAGGTGTGATCGGAAGCTGCCAGCCACTCGGCCCATCGGGCTCGGAGAATTGCCGTTCGCTGTAAAAAACGGCGAGCGGCGGTTCGGCGAGCGGGGGAGGGGTGGGGAATTGCGGGGGGGTCGTACAAAATGTCGGGAGGCCCTCCCGCGATTCTCCCAGGCCGTGGGGGGAGCGGAGAATCCCGCCCATGGTTTCCATGGACTTCAGGAAGGCCTTTGACAAGATCCCACATTAATGGCAGGTCCGAAAGGATCGAGCACATTGGATCCAAGACAAGTTGGCAAATTGGATCCAAAATTGCCGTGTTAAAAGGAGACAAAGGGGGATGGTGCAGGGTTGCTTTGTGGTGGAAACCTGTGACCAGCGGCGAACCACAGGGGTTGGTGCTGGGTCCCTCACTGTTTGTTATATATTAACAACTTGGATGTGAATGTAAAAGGTATAATTAGTAAGTTTACAGATGACACGAAAATTTGATGATGTTGTTGATAGTGAGGAGGATAGTCTTAGGCATCAGACTAATATGACCAGGGGCTTTTCACGGTAACTTCATCGCAGTGTTAATGTAAGCCTACTTTTGACAATGAAGATTATTCTCATATTATTATATTGATCAGCTGGTAAGCTTGGCAGAAATGGCAGATGGAATTTAATCCTGATAAGTCTGAGGTGATGGATTTTGGGATATCTAATTTACAAAATGAACGCTCAGTCAATGGAGAATATTGAGGAACAAAGGGACCTTGGTGTACATGGATCTCTGAAGGTGGTAACACAGGTAGATAGGGTGGTGAAGAAGGCATACAGAATGCTTGCCTTCATTAGCCGGGGCACAGAGTATAGGAGCAGGAATTTCTTGGCACAACTTTATAAAACATTTGTTACGTTACAAATGGAGTATTTTTAAAAAATTAATTTACAGGATCTGGGCGTCGCTGGTTGGGCCAGCATTTATTGCCCATCTCTAAATGCCCTTCAGAAGGTGGTGGTGAGCTGCCTTCTGGAATAGTTACAGTCCTTGAGGTGTAGGTACATCCACTGTGCTGTTAGGGAGGGAGTTCCAGGATGTTGCCCCAGCGACAGTGAAGCAACGGTGATATATTTCTACGTCATCAGGGTGGTAAGTGACTTGGAGGGGAACCTCCAGGTGGTGGGGTTCCCAGGTATCTGCTGCTCTTGTCCTTCTAGATGGCAGTGGTCATGGGTTTGGAAGGTGCTGTGTAAGGAACCTTGGTGAGTTACTACTGTGCATCTTGTAGGTGGTACACACGGCTGCCACTGTTCGTCGGTGGTGGAGGGTTTGAATGTTTGTGGAAGGAGGAGCAATCAAGCGGGGCTGCTTTGTCCTGGGTGGTGTTGAGCTTCTTGAGGGTATGTTGGAGTTGCACACATCCAGGCAAGTGGAGAGGGTGGTGGAGGCAGGAACTCTTGCAACATTTCAGAAACATCTGGACGAGCACTTAAATTGCCAAAAGCATCAGAAGACCAGAAGACAGAGGAGCAGAATTAGGCCACTTGGCCCATTATGTCTGCTTTGCCATTCAATCATGGCTGAAATGTTTCTCATCCCCATTCTCCTGCATTCTCCCCATAACTCCTGATCCCCTTATTAATCAAGAACCTATCTATCACCATCCTAAAGACAGTCAGTGATTTGGCCTCCACAGCCTTCTGTGGCAAAGTGTTCCACAGATTCCCCACCCTCTGGCTGAAGAAATTCCTCCTCATCTCTGTTTTAAACGACCGTCCCTTTAGTATGAGAGTGTGTCCTCTGCTTCTAGATTTTTCTACAAGTGGAAACATCCTCTCCACGTCCACTCTATCCAGGCCACCTCTGTGGTCCCGGCACCGGACCCTGAGGCCCACCATTGGTCACCGGCTGCCATCCTGAAAAAGACCCCTTTATCCCCACTGTCTGCAATGTGAATCCTCCCTCTGTGTACCTGAACAGGTGTCAGAGTGTGGCCACTAGGGGATTTTCACAGTAATGTCATTGCAGTGTTAATGTAAGCCTACTTGTGACACTAATATAAAGATTATTATTATTATTAGATAGCGGGTGCTGGACGGTACTATTCCCCTTTGTGGAGGGTTCAATCCCCAGGGATTTAAGGTAATGGGCAAGAGATTTCGAGGAGATGTGGGGAGAACCTTTTTCACCCAGAGAGTGGTTGAAACCTGGAACTCACTGCCTGAAAGGATGGTAGAGATGGGAACCCTCGTAACTTTTAATAAGAATTTAGATGAGCACGTGAAATGCCATTGCATAAAGGCATCAGACCAAATGCTGGAAAATGGGATAAAAATAGATCTTTGCTGGGCGACACGGTGGTGCAGTGGTTAGCGCTGCTGCCTACGGTGCTGAGGACCCGGGTTCGATCCCGGCTCTGGGTCACTGTCTGTGTGGAGTTTGCACATTCTCCCCGTGTTTGCGTGGGTTTCACCCCCACAACCCAAAGATGTGCAGGGTAGTTGTATTGGCCACGCTAAATTGCCCTTTAATTGGGGAAAAAATAATTGGGTGCTTTAAATTTATATTTTAAAAGAATTGATACGGGCAATGTGGGTTTCCTCCGGGTGCTCCGGTTTCCTCCCACAGTCCAAAGATGTGCGGGTTAGGCGGATTGGCCATGATAAATTGCCCGTAGTGTCCTAAAAAGTAAGGTTAAGGGCGGGGGGGGGTTGTTGGGTTACGGGTATAGGGTGGATACGTGGGTTTGAGTAGGGTGATCATGGCTCGGCACAACATCGAGGGCTGAAGGGCCTGTTCTGTGCTATACTGTTCTATGTTCTATGATACGTGCTTGATGGTTGGCACAGACGCGAGGGGCTGAAGGGCCTCTTTCTCTGCTGTAAGACTCTATGGGCGCGATTCTCCCGACTTACAAAAAATCGGAGAATAGCGGGCGGCATAAATTTTTACGGACACGCTGGTCCGACGCCCTCCCGCTATTCTCCCCCCCCCCCCCCCACGCCCGCCTCCCGACACGAATCGCTGCCCGCCGTTTTTTTATTGTGAGCAGCGATTCTCTCCTGGCCGATGGGCCGATTTCCAAGGCCTTTACGGCCGTTTTTACAAGCGTAAAACACGCCTGCTCTGACCATTCGTAAAAACGGCCGTAAAGTCCCGTTCTCGGGAACCATGGCACCGATTGGCACGGCCGTACGGGTTGGAGTCGTCCAATCCGCGCATGCGCGGCTGACGTCATCTGACGCGTCAGCCGTCGCTAACTTTGGCTAGCGGGCTTAACAAAATTCGTTAAGCCCGCGATGCCGGAGTTCACGGCCGCGCGATGCTAGCCCCCACCGGGGAGATGAATCGGTTCCCGGTCGGGGGGGGGGGGGGGGGGGGGGGGGCGGAGGCTGGCGTCAAACGCGCCCGTTTTTGACGCCAGCTTCCCGATTTTTCGGAACTCGGGAGAATCGCGCCCTATAACTCTAATACCACAGCCATGCCTCCTGACTCCATGTGTAAATTTCACTTTAGGTCCCTGATCGGATTGTACTCCTTTTCCGACTTGCCTGGAGAAGGTTTTGGGATTTCCCCCTTATGTCCGCTGCCAGTCTTTTCTCATAATCCCTCTTTGTTTTTCTAATCAGCTTTTCACCTCCCCTCTGAACCTTCTGTATTCCTCTTAATTCTCAACTGTATTTCCTACCTGACACCTGTCACAAGCACACTCTTTCTTCCTTATCTTAATTTCTATCTCCTTTTTCAGCCAGGGAGCTCTGGATTGGTTACTCCTACCTTTCTTTTTACGGGAATTTACCATAACTGTGTCTGGGCCATTTCTGCTTTGAAGGTAGCCCATTGTTCAGCTACAGTTTACCCCGCCCATCTTTCCTTCCAGACTAACCAGCCCAGCTCTGTTCTTGCCCCATTGAAGTCGGCTCTCCCCAGTTCCGCATTTTGACTCTATCTCCTATTGTCCTTTTCTATCATCATCCGAAACCTTACAATATAATGATCACT
>NC_052146.1:309040872-309128052 GCF_902713615.1 Scyliorhinus canicula
TACCATTAGCCAAATATTCCACATTTCTGTTATCTTCCAAAGTGAATCACCTCACACTTCTCACATTAAACTCCATTTGCCACCTCTCAGCCCAGCTCTGCAGCTTATCTATGTCCCTCTGTAACCTGAAACATCCTTCCGCACTGTCTACAACTCCACGATTTAGTGTCGTCTGCAAATTTACTCACCATCTTGCGCCCTCCTCTAGGTCATTATAAAAATGACAAACAGCAACGGCCCCAGAACAGATCCTTGTGGTACGCCACGTAACTGAACTCCATTCTGAACATTTCCCATCAACTACCACTCTCTGTCTTCTTTCAACTAGCCAATTTCTGATCCACATCTCTAAATCACCCTCAACCCCAGCTTCGTATTTTCTGCAATAGCCGACCGTGGGGAACCTTATCAAACGCTTTACTGAAATCCATACACCACATCAACTGCTCACCTCGTCTACTGTTCAGTCACCTTCTCA
This sequence comes from Scyliorhinus canicula, assembly GCF_902713615.1. NCBI lineage: Eukaryota > Metazoa > Chordata > Chondrichthyes > Carcharhiniformes > Scyliorhinidae > Scyliorhinus > Scyliorhinus canicula. Next base: position 309,041,351 of record NC_052146.1, read on the forward strand.
AAGAACTCGATAAGGTTTGTGAGGCATGACCTACCCTTCATAAAACCATGCTGACTGTCCCTAATCATATTATTCTATCTAGATGATTATAAAATCGTATCTTTATAATCTCCAAGACTTTACCACCACAGACGTTAGGCTCACCGGCCTATGTTACCGGGGTTATCTCTACTCCCCTTCTTGAACAAAGGGACCACATTTGCTATCCTCCAGTCCTCTGGCACTATTCCTGTAGCCAATGATGACCTAAAAATCAAAGCCAAAGGCTCAGCAATCTCTTCCCTGGCTTCCCAGAGAATCCTAGGATAAATCCCATCCGGCCCCGAGGACTATCTATTTTCACCATGTCCAGAATTGCCAACACTTCTTCCCTACGCACCTCAATGCCATCTATTCTAATAGCCTGGGTCTCAGCATTCTCCTCCACAATATTATCTTTTCTTGAGTGAATACTGACGAAAAGTATTCATTTAGTATCTCGCTTACCTCAGCCTCCAACACACTTCCCACCACTGTCCTTGACTGGCCTACTCTTACCTAGTCATTCTTTTATCCTGACATACCTATAGAAAGCTTTTGGGTTTTCATTGATCTACCTGCCAAAGACTTCTCATGTCCCCTCCTTGCTCGTCTCAGCTCTCTTTTAGATTCCTCGCTTCCTTGTAACTATCAAGCGCCCCAACTGAAACTTCATGCTCATCTTCACATAGGCCTCCTTCTTCCTCTTAACAAGAGATTCCATCTTTGGTAAACCACGGTTCCCTCGCTCGACCCCTTCCTCCCTGCCTGACTGGTACGTACTTATCAAGAACATGCAATAGCTGTTCCTTGAACAAGCTCCACATATCCAGTGTGCCCAACCCTTGCAGCCTACTTCTCCAACCAAACATCCTAAGTCATGTCTAATGGCATCATAATTGCCCTTCCCCAGCTATAACTCTTGCCCTGCGGGGTATACTTATCCCTTTCCATCACTAACGTAAAGGTCACCGAATTGTGGTCACTGTTTCCAAAGTGCTCACCTACCTCCAGATCTAAACACCTGGCCTGGATCATTACCCAAAACCAAATCCAATGTGGCTCGCTCTGTTGGCCTGTCAACATATTGTGTCAGGAAACCCTCCTGCACACATTTTACAAAGAATGACCCATCTAATGTACTCGAACTATATCTTTTCAGTCAATATTTGGAAAGTTAAAGTCTCCCATAACAACTACCCGTTACTTTCGCTCTTTTCCAGAATCATCTTTGCCATCCTTTCCTCTACATCCCTAGAACTATTAGGTGGCCTATAGAAAACTCCCAACAGGGTGACCTTCCTTTCCTGTTTCTAACCTCAGCCCATACTACTCGGAAGAAGAGTCCCATCTAGCATCCTTTCCGCCACCGTAATACTGTCCTTGACTAGCAGCGCCACACCTCCCCTCTTTTGCCCCCTTCTCTGAGCTTACTAAAAACACCTAAACCCCGGAACCTGCAACAACCATTCCTGTCCCTGCTCTATCCATGTCTCTGAAATGGCCACAACATCGAAGTCCCAGGTACCAACCCATGCTGCCAGTTCCCCAACCTTATTTCGTATACTCCTGGCATGAAGTAGACACACTTCAAACCACCTTCCTGAACATTGGCACCCTCCTGCGAAGTCAAATCTGTGCTCCTGACTCATACTCTCAATCTCCCGTACCCCAAAACTACAGTCCAGGTTCCCATGCCCTGCTGAATTAGTTTAAACCCCCCAAAGAGCACTAACAAATCTCCCCCAGGATATTGGTGCCCCTCAGGTTCAGATGTAGACCATCCTGTCTGTAGAGGTCCCACCTTCCCCAGAAAGAGCCCCAGTTATCCAGAAATCTGAATCCCTCCCGCCTGCACCATCCCTGTAGCCACGTGTTTAATTGCTCTCTCCCTATTCCTCATCTCACTATCACGTGGCACGGGCAACAACCCAGAGATAACAACTCTGTTTGTTCTCGCTCTGAGCTTCCATCCTAGCTCCCTAAAGGCCTGCCTGACATCCTTGTCCCTTTCCTACCTATGTCGTTAGTGCCAATGTGGACTACGACTTGGGGCTGCTCCCCCTCCCCTTTAAGGACCCGGAAAACACGATCCGAGACATCACGTACCCTTGCACCTGGGAGGCAACATACCAAACGTGAGTCTCTCTCGCCCCACAAAATCTCCTATCTGTGCCCCTGACTATGAGTCCCCAATTACTAATGTTCTACTCCTTTCCCCCTTCCCTTCTGAGCAACAGGGACAGACTCCGTGCCAGAGGCCCGTACCCATGGCTTACCCTGGTAAGTCGTCCCCCCACAAGTATCCAAAACGGTATACTTGTTACTCAGGGGAACGACCGCAGGGGGTCCCTGCACTGACTGCTTCTTCCCAGTCCCTCTTACAGTTACCCACCTATCTCCAGTCTTTGGTGTAACTACTTCCCTGAAGCTCCTATCTATGACCCCCTCTGCCTCCCGAATGATCCGAAGTTCATCCAGCTTAAGCTCCAGGTCCCTAACACGGTTTTTGAGGAGCTGGAGTTGGGTGCACTTCCCACAGATGAAATCAGCAGGGACACTGACGGCGTCCCTCACCTCAAACATTCTGCAGGAGGAGCATTGTACTGCCTTCCCTGACATCACCTCTAGATTTAAAAAAAAACAAGAAAAAGAAAAAGAAAGAAGAGCTTACCTGATATTACCTCAAACCCTGCTCCGCTGAAAGGTAAGCAAATTTAAAGGCACTCACTCACCTTCACGACAGGCCCCTGCTCCCGCTTCCCAACCACCGTGGGGTGGGGGGGTTGGTTAGAGGAGGAGGTAGGGTGGGAAACACTCACGAAGTGTTTCGGGTTTAACTGTCACTTGCCAACAGCCTCTCCACAAACCACCTTCAACTTAGGCTGACCGCACTGCACGTATGCAAATTCCCCCAGAACAGCTGATCAGTAGCTCTGCTCTGCTGCCCTCTGCTGGATGAAGTCCAGTCCACAGTCCAGCGGGATTGTAGAGCGCATGAATCGGACACTAAAATTGACCCTTAGGAAAACGGTTCAAGAGAACAATTCTACATGGGATTCAGTACTCCCATTTGCACTCATGTTTATCCGAAATACGGTTTCCACATCTACAGGTTTCACCCCACACACACTCATGACCGGACGCCCTATGAAAGGTACAGAATTCCTTTTAGGACTGGACATGACTAGCCCCGAAGTGACGGCCCTCACCCATGAGAAAGCTGTTAAAGACCTAGTTGAGACTGTGAGGTCTGCACAGATCGCAGCCGCAGTTCAACGAGGGAAACGGCGCAGACAACGCACAGCCTGCTTTAATAAGAACGTACACCCCACAGAATTTCAGGTTGGGCAACAGGTAATGCTATCTGTATATAACCCCAGCAGTTTTTTGGCACCAAAATATTCCGGCCCGTATTCAATTTCGGACAAAATTAGCCCCTCAGTTTACAGGATAAAATACCCCAACGGAAAGGACCGCGTGGTTCCATATTAACCAGCTAAAGGCATATGGAACACAGTCTAACCATGCACACCATGTCCTGCTAGACGCAGCAGAACACCTCGCCCCGCCCACTAGAGACACGTTTCCACCATCCCCTCACAGACCAGTTCATCATCGGACTCGCCCACGACTCCGCCCACTGACCACAACAGACCACGCCCCGAAACGCCCACAAGCTGCCGCAGCAGAGACAGCGATACAGACACTGACTTTGAGGACAGCCACAGCACACAACCCTACAGCCCACACTGCAGCGACAATGACCCCGACTACAGTGACCCCAGGAAGTCACCTATATCAAATATCCAGACCACCACCCGACCCCGACTACCCGACAATGCCCATTCAAGTTTAGACCCAACACTTTGGCACAGGGACAATTCATACAGACTTGTCCGGAATGACAAAAGTGACCCCCGGTCACATAATTACAAAATTGCATGCCTGATCCACACAAGGGTGTGGGATCGGGAGAGCAGGACGACATGGTGTCTGAATCCCGATACGGCAACCCCTTTGTGACCCTGTTCACAGAGGCAGAGAAAATGTGAGGTGTCCAGATGATGTAAAATAGGAACCGCTTGAGGGAGGCGATATCCTTTCCGATGGAACCTGCACGTATGTTTTGTTTGTGAGTTTATGTTTGTGTTTAATGTTATTGGTTCAGTTGGAGGTTGGACACCTTCTTTTCAGCCGAAAAGCTTGTGACCACCTCGCACGCACTTTAGCTTGTCCGCTGAAACCTTTGAGAACTTCGGTTCCCAACCCAATGGTTTGATTGGAGATCTTTTCAGCTGTAAGGCTTGTGACCGCCTCACACGCACACTAAGTTTATCTGCTGAAATCTCTGAGAAATTCAGTTCACTGTTTTCAGATGTTGGAGCATCTTGGCTCCTCCCTTGTTTTTAGGTGCCCTCTATTCGGTGAATAGAGGCTGCAAACCCACGGTAAACACATTCTTGCCTGTTTATTCCAGGTTATCAGGCAGTGGACAAACGGCACTGAGGACCCGCCCTGTCTGAGAACCCACTTTGGTCAGCCAAGCTCGGGTACGGCACAGCACGCCTTACCCGGGGATTCCATTCAAATCTTACCCGTAGCGGCCCATACACAACCCATTCAACCTTTTGTTTCAAATTTGTTTTCATTTTTCGTTAGGTAGCCCTTAGGCCGCCATCCCACATGCTATTTACATCCAGGAACATTCGGATGGTAAATTAGCAAAGCCTTCGAGACGGCTCGCAGGAGGAAAGTTGTTAGGTGTATTCTGTTCCTAAATTCACTTTTGAGAAAAAAAATGAGGGGAGTCACAGGGTGTGACTTGGCCAGTCATTTAATGGGTCAATTGGAATTAGAGGACAGATACACTAACAAGTACGGATATTAAACTGTATATTGACAGATACTGTGCTTGATCCCATAGCTTTCGAAGGACGAAAGAGGGTTCACAGCAAGGATCGGCCATACAGGAGGAAGAGAAAGAGAACGAAGAGAAGACCATGATGGAAGCCTACCTATTACTGTTAAATGTTGTATTTGCATATGTGGAAGCAAGGCACGTTTCCCCACAACCCGCCGTCAATGTTTCCCTCACACCAACTCCCCCGTGCTCAGCTCTGATCAGCGAAGTTCAGACTGGTGCACAAAATTTATTACAGTACGAAGTCTTACAACACCAGGTTAAAGTCCAACAGGTTTGTTTCAAACACGAGCTTTCGGAGCACGGCTCCTTCTTCAGGTGACAAAATTTATGACATGGTATTCAATGTCGTACGTGATTGAATCACTGCTAGTGATTGCAATCCTCTGCGTAATTGTACAGACCCTCAGGTTGAGGAAATGCAGAAGGAGAGCCTCCCGTCCCTGCCCCTCAACCATCTACGGAGTTCAATCCCTATTTTCGTTTCCACCAACCCCCTAGCCCTCAATGAATAAAGCACTATGTGAATAAAGGATACCCATGTATTATATTGTACTGAACTCGACTGCCGAGTCAGGAAGTGATATGTAATGTGGTGTGAATGGATAAGGTTTTTAGACTGTAATAAAATGTTTAAGGATAAGGATAATAGTTGTGATAGGTAGAGGTTCCCGGTTTTGGTAATGCATGTCCCCTTTGACATAGCGCCAAGTAGAAATGTCAGATAAAAAAATTTCTTCCCATAGTCAAAGACAGAGTAGACGCCCAGGAACTTGCTGAGGTCAGGGAACCCAAAGAGGGCACCCAAAAGCACTTGAAGCAACGTGCATAGGTGATCCTTCACAATTTTATTGTGAGGATCACAAGGAGGGAATGTAGCCACCTAAGATGGACACTGGGCTACAAAATGGAGAACTGCTAAGGCTGCAGGGAGAAAACAGTCTTAGCAAGGGCAAGCAGTTTGCAGAAGGCTAATTAGCATTCTGCACGTACAGAAACCAGTTTATGGCCAGGTGCAGAATCTCAGCTAAAGGTGTAAAAGGCAACAACGATTTGCATAGTAATGAGGTGATCCAGATCTAGGCCCACACAATAGAAACATTTAGGTTTGAATGGATACTTTGAGTGGACGCCCAGACGAAACGGCACCATAAGTATCCATCACAAAGCACCATAGAGACCGCCCCACCCATCGAGAAGCGACCCTCAGATTGGGGGGTTTGGAAAATATCGATTGGGAGAAGACCCAATCGATATACAGCAGGTAGAGACCGCCCCAAAGAGGCACAGACTTTGGGGGGGACCTATAAAAGTAGACCCCGCACATGGTCCGGTCTGTTGTCTTGGCTCCGGCTCTTGCTGTATCATCGCTTTGCTGATACATCGCATCCTGACTCCAGTTCCATCACCAGGTTGAGCCACCAGCCATCGAACTGTAAGTTTCACCACAACGATCGCTACGTGATCCAGACTTGCTAGGCCCTGACGACCTTTAACACTTTGAGAGTTGCAGACCAAGAACGGGACGAAGGCCTCGATCCCTGACCTTGCCTATTCCTGTTTTAGATGAGTATTTTAGTCGTTTAGTTTAGAAGTAACTTAGTCTCTTTAGCGTATGCATGTGTATTTATTATATTGGTTATAATAAATATCAATCGTTTGAACTTACTAATCGGTGTACAGATTTTACTTTGAACCTGACCATATACTTGTGAGGTGTCTAAATACGGCACCTGGCGACTCCGAGCTGAATTACATACACAGAGCTGTAGTAGTGTTAAGCACACGGCCTTTAAACGGAGGCGTGTTAATACACTCCAAAAAAAACACGTAACACTCAAGTAAAACGTGCAACACAGGGGAGATACCAGCTGAGAGAGGGGGACACAGGGGAGATACCAGCACTGAGAGAGGGGGGGACAGGGGACATACCAGCACTGAGAGAGGGGGGGGACAGGGGACATACCAGCACTGAGAGAGGGGGAGACAGGGGAGATACCAGCACTGAGAGAGGGGGACACAGGGGAGATACCAGCACTGAGAGAGGGGGGGACAGGGGACATACCAGCACTGAGAGAGGGGGGGTGGGGGGCAGGGGACATACCAGCACTGAGAGAGGGGGGGACAGGGGAGATACCAGCTCTAAGAGAGGGGGAGACAGGGGAGATACCAGCACTGTGAGAGGGGAAGACAGGGGAGACACCAGCACTGGGAGGGGGGAGACAGGGGAGATACCAGCACTGGGAGAGGGGGAGACAGGGGAGTTACCAGCACAGGGAGAGGGGAGACAGGGGAGATATCAGCACTGGGAGAGGGGTCTACATGGGAGGTACCAGCACTGGGAGAGGGGGAGACAGGGGAGACACCAGCACTGGGAGGGGGGAGACAGGGGAGTTACCAGCAATGAGAGAGGGGGAGACAGGGGAGATGCCAGCACTGGGAGAGGGGAAGACAGGGGAGACACCAGCACTGGGAGAGGGGGAGTCAGGGGAGATACCAGCTCTGAGAGAGGGGGAGACAGGGGAGATACCAGCACAGGGAGAGGGGAGACAGGGGAGGTACCAGCACTGAGAGAGGGGGGGACAGAGGAGATATCAGCACTGGGAGAGGGGGAGACAGGGGACATACCAGCACTGGGAGAGGGGGAGACAGGGGAGACACCAGCACTGGGAGAGGGGGAGACAGGGGGTTACCAGCACTGGGAGAGGGGGAGACAGGGGAGATACCAGCACTGGGAGAGGGGGAGACAGGGGAGTTACCAGCACAGGGAGAGGGGGAGACAGGGGAGATACCAGCACTGGGAGAGGGGTCTACATGGGAGGTACCAGCACTGGGAGAGGGGGAGACAGGGGAGATACCAGCACTGAGAGAGGGGGAGACAGGGGAGGTACCAGCACTGGGAGAGGGGGAGACAGGGGAATACCAGCACTGGGGGGGGGGGGGGACACAGGGGAGATTCCAGCACTGAGAGAGGGGTCGACAGCGAGATACCAGCACTGGAAGAGGGGGAGACAGGGGAGGTATCAGCACTGGGAGAGGGGGAGACAGGGGAGATAGCAGCACTGGGAGAGGGGGAGCAGGGGAGGTACCAGCACTGGAAGAGGGGTCTACAGGGGAGGTACCAGCACTGGGACAGGGGTCTCAGGGGAGGTACCAGCACTGGGAGAGGGGTCTACAGAGAGGTATCAGCACTGGGAAAGGGGGAGACAGGGGAGATACCAGCACTGGGAAAGGGGGAGACAGGGGAGGTACCAACACTGGGAGAGGTGTCTACAGGGGAGGGGCCAGCTCAGGGAGGGGGGATACAGGGGAGGCATCCGCACTGCGAGAGAGGTACCAGGACTGGGAGTCTGTTACATTGCCATTCAGTCTGATTGAGGCCTATCAACCCCATTTGTCTTAATTCCTTGACCCAGAATATCTATCACTCTCCATTTTGAAGTATACATACATAGCACAGTGGTTAGCACTGCTTCACAGTGCTAGGGACCCTGGTTCGATTCCCACTTGAGTCACTGTCTGTGCGGAGTCTGCACGTTCTCCCCGTGTCTGGGTGGGTTTGCTCCGGGTGCTCCGGTGCTGTTGGGTGAATTGGACATAATGAATTCTCCCTCTGTGTACCCGAACTGGCGCCAGAATGTGGCGACTAGGGGCTTTTCACAGTAACTTCATTGCAGTGTTAATGTAAGCCTACTTGTGACAATAAGAAAGCTTATAAACAAGAAAATAGAAGCTGGAGGAGGCCATTCACCCTCGAGCCTGCTGCCCCATTCATTATGATCATGGCTGACCATCAAGTTCAATTCCTTGATCCCTCCCCATATCCCCCGATCCCTTTAGCCCCAAGAGCAAAATCTAAATTCCTTCTTGAAATTACACAACATTTTGGCCTCAACGCCTTTCTGTGGGAGTGAATTCCACAGATTCACCCCTCTCTCTGGGTGAAGAAATTTCTCCTCACTTCAGTCCTCAAAGGTTTACCCTTATCCTCAAACTATGACCCCTAGTTCTGGACTCCCCACCATCGGGAACATTCTTTCTGAATCTACCCTGTCTAATCCTGTTAGAATTTTAGAAGTTTCTATGAGATCCCCTCTCACTCTTCTAAACTCCATGAATATCATCCAAACCCACTTAGTCTCCTCATAGGACAGTCCCACCATCCCAGGATTCAACCTGGTAAACATTCGCTGCTCTCCCTCCATAGCAAGAACATCCTTCTTCAGAATGACTCTCAGAACCCACAGCCATTTGGGGAGACAGTTCCAAAATCCCATTCTCCTTTATGGAAAGATTGTTTTTCCGGAATTCACCCCTAAATATGGATCAAATGTGAAGACTGGACCCCCACCCTCCCAACTGCGCCCCCACCCTCCCAACTGGGCCCACCCTCCCAACTGCGCCCCCACCCTCCCAATTGGGCCCCCACCCTCCCAATATCTGTTTTTCCCCCCGCTGAAGAAATAATTGATAATAATAATAATCACCTATTGTCACAAGTAGGCTTCAATGAAGTTACTGTGAAAACCGGAGCCACATTCCGGCGCTTGTTCACCTAATAGGGGCTGGTTTAGCTCACTGGGCTAAATCGCTGGCTTTGAAAGCAGACCAAGGCAGGCCAGCAGCACGGTTCAATTCCCGTACCAGCCTCCCCGAACAGGCGCCGGAATGTGGCGATGGGGGCTTTTCACAATAACTTCATTGAAGCCTACTCGTGACAATAATATTTCATTAATAGCACCCAATTTGTCACTATTTACCCAAATAGATCATTTTAATTTTGTGTCTCCCTCCATTTGATCACCTCTCAACCTGCTGAAGCCATTGGAATCCAGATTTAGTCCATACAAACTCTCCTTATCATTTCACTACTTTAACCACAAATTCATTCTGGTGAATCTGTCCTATACATTGTAGCCATCTGGGATGGCCACTTACAGCAAAAAACATGGACTAAAGCCTAAAGGGAAATGTGGCCAATGTAAGATTCAGGCAGGCACAGAGCCGGAATGTATATTCATGAGCAGAGAATCCAGACAGTATCGGAAACCCCCAACCGATTAGCATTTTGATGGCCCATCTCCGTAAGACAAAGGACAGATACTCAAGTAATCGATACAATCCCAGACATTTTGGCGCCACTCCCTTTACTCAGGAAGCCTAAACAACAGGATCAATGGCCGCTTAGGACTCGCCCAGCCATCAAGGCACCCGCCCCTTTACTGGCTGAGATCGAATACAGTGATCGAGAACTACCCAATTAGTGGGATCCAAACAAGGAGCGCCAAAAGAGTGCGGAACTCCCCAAGGATAAAGCGAGAGACCTGTGAAACCACTCTGAAACCCATCTACACTATTCCCTTATCATCCATATGTCTATCCAATGACCATTGAATTCCCTTAGTGTTGGTGAGTCCACTACTGTTGCAGGCAGGGCATTCGCCCCATACTACTCTCTGAGTAAAGAACCTACCTCTGACATCTGTCCTATATCTATCTCCCCTCAATTTAAAGCTATGTCCCCTCGTGCTGGACATCACCATCCGAGGAAAAAGGCTCTCACTGTCCCCCCTATCTAATCCTCTGATCGTCTCGTAGGCCTCAATTAAGTCACCTCTTAACCTTCTTCTCTCTACCGAAAACAGTCCCTCAGCCTTCCCTCGTAAGATCTTCCCTCCATACCAGGCAACATCCTGGTAAATCTCCTCTGCACCCTTTCCAATGCTTCCACATCCTTCCTATAATGCGGCGACCAGAACTGCACGCAATACTCCAAATGCGGCCGCACCAGAGTTTTGTACAGCTGCAACATGACCTCATGGCTCCGAAACTCAATCCCTCTACCAATAAAAGCTAACACGCCGTACGCCTTCTTAACAACCCTCTCAACCTGGGTGGCAACTTTCAGGGATCTATGGACATGGACACCAAGATCTCTCTACTCATCCACACTACCAAGAATCTTGCCATTAGCCCAATACTCTGTATTCCTGTTATTCCTTCCAAAATGAATCACCTCACACTTTGCTGCATTAAACTCCATTTGCCACCTCTCAGCCCAGCTCTGCAGCTTATCTATGTCCCTCTGTAACTTGTAACATCCTTCTGCACTGTCCACAACACCACCAACTTTAGTGTCATTGGAAATTTACTCACCCATCCTTCTATGCCCTCCTCCAGGTCATTAATAAAAATGACAAACAGCAGTGGCCCCAAAACAGATCCTTGTGGCACACCACGAGTAACTGAACTCCAGGCTGAACATTTCCCATCAACCACCACCCTTTGACTTTTTCCAGCTAGCCAATTTCTGATCCAAACTGCTAAATCACCCTGAATCCCATGCCTCCGTATTTTCTGCAATAGCCTACCATGGGGAACCTTATCAAATGCTTTACTGAAATCCATATACACCACATCAACTGCTTTACCCTCGTCCACCTGTTTGGTCACCACCTCAAAGAACTGAATAAGGTTTGTGAGGCACGACCTATGTCGTGGTTCCCCAGGACGACAATTTGTTCGTACCGATTAAAACACCGAGAGTCTGAGAAGCGATCTTTCAAGCAGTGAAATTTATTTTTCCTAGCACAAGAAAAACAAAGCTGGGATGTCCGGAACAATCCGAAGAGCCTCAGGGCTTGCTGTCTTTTATGTACATTTCAACTCCATATCTCAAACTCTTATCTTACTTTACAGCCCTCTTATCTTGCTTTCCAATCTATCCTTGCTTTGGCCACCATTGTTTTTAGTTGGCCCTTTATCTGTCCCATTCGAGATTGGTCGCTCCCTATTTCCTCTCTTTGCTTCTTAAACCATGGTGGTTATAACTCTTGTCCTTATCTTGTTCCTGTGTAAACTTCCCTGCTTGTGAAACAATTGTGGTTTTGCTGACTTAGGCCGAATGTACAGAAAAACATGCTCACTCTATTCTTGTCTTTTTATGGCCATTATTTATGGTCAACCATTAAGTTGAGCCACTGAGCCGTATTCATTGTTCTCCCAAGTGACTATTATTTGTCTTTGTTAATTAGTAAATGCTATACTACTTTTCTGGGTCTCTGCTTTAATCATATTAACTATACTTGATTACATTAGGTCACACGAGGTATATTAACTATACTTGATTACATTAGGTCACACGAGGTTACCCTAGGTTACATATCATCTCAATACTCACCTAAATCTACTTTATCATTTCACTAAAACCTATGATTCTGAACTTCATACCTAACTCATACAATATCCAGTACAAATTCCCTTACATGTCCCCCCTTTGAGGCTATTCCCTAGCCTCATACCAATTACCAAGCTCAAATAATCCCCTTGCTTGATCCCATTTACATTTTATTTTAATCACTTTTGCAGGCAATGTGGAGGAGCCGAATACTTTGGTCAGGGATCAATGTCCCTATTCCATCTTTATCATAATCATCTATCCAGGTTCTGATTCTTGGGTTGCTCCCCAGATTGCCTGCTCCTGACAGTCATCAGCCAAAAACCTTCCCACCCTTGCCAAGGGAAGGGAAAAAGACTGATTCCTGTGTACAGACTAAGTTCTCCTAGTCTCGTGCGGATTTCAGCCAGGTGCTATTGTTGTTACAAAGCGATCTTCCATTATTATAGTCCTTTCACAGAGTGATGAGTTTCAATCTCGACCAAGGTCATGGTGAATCCACTCATCGGAGGCAGCTCAAGGTTTTCCCGTTCCTCTGTTTTTCCTCGTGAGCGTGAGCTGCTTGTCACCATCATCTGCCGTGCTGCAACTCTGGTAAGGAAGGATCTCAGGGCGGGTAGAAAACAACAAAATATGAATCCTAGAACGGTTATGATTGTGATTGCTACAGCTCCAGCTTTGGCAAACCATGCCCCCCACCTTCCTAACATTCTATCCAACCAACTCCATGCCTCATGCCCAAACCCAGCATTTTCTTTCACTTCTGTCCTAAGATTCTTCAACTTATTCATGGCTTGTGTAAATGACCCCTCTGGATCAGTGTTGTTAGGGATAAATGTGCAACACTGGTCTCCAAACATAACACAGACCCTCCTTTCTCTGCCAGGAGCCAATCTAATGCCTGTCGATTTTGCCATGCCATTTTACTGGTCGCATCCAACTGCTCTCCCAATGCTTCCAGGGCATCATTCGAATAATTAATAAACCTCTGCTGATTATAATAGATGTAATTGATCCACTCAGTGTTTTTGCTGGGTGTGATCCAAACAAAGATGGATTCAAACCCTGCAGCTATTTCGTTCCTAGCTTTGAACTCATTCGGATGCCTCGGGGCTGTCCGATTGCGTCTAGTTGTACCCTAGGGTCAGGGGTATATGCCCTCTTAACTTTTCGTGATTTAATTTCTTTTTCCACCGGCAGTATTACAGTGCTCTGGGCCAACATAACTCGGGCACACAGTCCCCTCCAATTCAGTGGTAAGTGTGCCAGCAGCCCTTTTTCCGGGCCACAAAGCCACCAGAGATCGGCCAGTTGGTTTACTTGATAGTCTAATACATAAGGAGGGGGTGGCGATCCCCATCAACTGGGATGATCAGACTACGGGCGTCAGTTATATTCCAAATCTTTCACACTCTCCTGTGTAGTGTCCCAAACTACTCCCGTGCTGCTTCCCCTCCAATAACAATCTTGGATTCGTAAGTCAGGCTGCACCCTCCATCCTTTGGGGCCGCGTCCTTTGCCGTTCTTGGCCAATTTGGACAATGTGGGCTATATTGTACATGCCCTTTTTTACCCCAGCAAGCAGGACACACCGTAGGGACATATCGGCGGCTGCCCTTTACAAAGGTCAATACATGCGGATCTGAACAGTTATCGTCTCATACGTGAGCGTCCAATCCCTGTCTTATATGTCTGTGTATATGTGGTGTGTGCACGGCAATTTTTCTGTTTCCAGATTTGCCGCATGGTTCTACATTCTCCTGATCCCCATGGTACTATCAATTACTTGGTGTTAGGTCTCTCTGATGCACATACCACACAATCTTTCCCCTCACTGTTTTTCTGACCTGTATACTCAGCCCCATTTTCCACCATTTGTTTCTTGTTGTTTTCTCCCAAACAGTATTCGTACTCACTAATCGTCTACGTCTGTTTGTCTTAATACTCTACCTTCCTGATTCTCGCACCCTATGTCCTCTGCCATCCCACTTTCCTTTTTTATGGGTCAAGGAAGTCCTCAAGGGAAATAGTGTCCAAGTCCCAGGTGGGGAACGAGGCCCTTTCCCTGTTCTCCACCTCCCCTCGCACCTGACTAACAGGCTCAGGCTGGGCATTGTATCATCAAGCCAGCTCATGCACAGAACCACTCTCATCATCTGCTACTATTTCTGTTCTACTTTGGCTCTGCTCCTCCTCCTCACGATTCTCCTCGTGTAGTGCTATCTCTTCCTCGCTGCTACTTCTATCCGCCCTGCCACTATCTTCAGTCTCCCTTCTCTCCCCTACCCGGGTACCGTTCTGGTACAATGGTTCAAGTGATACCACAATGTACTGCCTTCTACTTGCAACGCCGTGGGGAGATACTTTGGTGACGTCAAACGGCCCTTCTCGTCTGGGTTCATGCCAATGTCTCCGGAACTTTCTGATGTATACTTGATCTCCCGGTTGATCTGGTGTTCCGTTGCAGGGCTCTCCTCCTCCTTGGCCTTTTCCTGTTCAAAAATAGTCTATGTATAAAAGTTAATTGTCGTACATACTCTCTTGTGTCCTGATCTAAACACTCCAACGCGGGGCCCCCTGCTCCCCCGATCTTTGGCACCGGCATTACTCTTCCTGTCATCATCTCATGTGGGCTTAAATGTGTGATTCTGGTTTCCTGACTCCTGTATTGCATTAGAGCCAATGGCAGAGCATCTATCCAGTTTTTTCCTGTCTCGCTGCAAATTTGCTTATTTTAGCCTTGAGGGTTCCGTTTGCTCTCTCCACCATTCCTTGGGATTGAGGATGATACACACATCCAAACTTCTGCTTTATTCGGAGTGCTGAGAGTGTCTCTCTCAGTGCCCTCCCTCATAAAAGCAGATCCATTGTCTGAACTAATTGCATGGGTATGCCAAATCTTGGGATAATTTCTTTTGACAGGAAGTTAATTACCGTTCCAGATCCTTGATCTTTGGATGGCGTGCTTCTATCCATCTGCTGAATCTATCAATAATCACTAGCATGTATCTTTTTCCCCTTACCACCTTTCCCATGTCCACATAGTCCATGCATAGATGTTTAAAAGGCCCTTCGGAATGGGTATATGCCCTATTGGGGCAGTAATGCCCTTCCTGATATTATTCTGAGCACACACCTCACACAGACCTAGTATATAATCAATGAGTTTTGCAGGTATGGTGACCAGAATCCTTCCTTCTTAATCTTCCTAGCCACTTCTCCTCTGCACAGTGATCCACTCATGTGCTTCACTAATTAGTACGGTAGTAATGATGTGGGTGCTATGACCAACCCCTCCCCATTTCTCCATATTTTGTCATGTTGTCCCTGTAGTGCTCCTCTATCTTCCACATTTTTTTTTCAGCTACAGGGGCTTCTTCCTGTAACTGTGCCACATCTTCTAATGTGATTTGAGGTTCGATATTCCCCACACCTGGCCCTGGGTGCGACTTGCTATTCTACTGGGGCTATCGTAGCCTCAATGTATCCTGACGCTTCTTTAGCCGCCTTGTCGGCTTTGGTATTTCCCTGTGTGATGCTGTCCGTTCCCTTTTTATGCGCCTGACACTTAATTATGGCTAATTCCCTTGGACCCATCATAGCCCTTATTAAAGCCTGATTTGACCTTCGTGTTGACTTGGTCCTCCTCCGCTTTTCATAATCCCCTTTGCTTCCATATTGCCCCAAACAGGTGGCAAACCCCGTGGGCATAGGCCGAATCAGTATAAATTTCCCACTGCTTCCCCGTTTGCTAACTCACATGCTCTGGTCAGTGCTGCAATCTCCGCTAACTGGGCTGAGCATGGCTGCTCACATTCTTTGCCTCCAGTACCTCAAATGTTTTCCCTTTCTGTTCACTACTGCATAGCCAGCATGATTTCCCCTATGATCCCTATGACACGAGCCATCAACATACAACGTTCTCTTTTCTTCTGTGTTTAACCTATCTGCCTTCAGATCTTCCTCAGTTTCATAAACACTTTTGTCTCTCTTACACACTCATGCTCCTCTCCCTCATGTGGCACTGGCATATATTCAGCTGGGTTGGCCCTATTGCACTTCACTATCGTAATGTCCGGGAATGTGGTCAGCATTTGAAATGGTGAATTCTAGCCGGCGTCAGAACAAACTTCCCTTTTCAATCAATTCAGCTATTTTATGGTATACATGTATGTTTATCGGATATCCCATTGTGACCGTAGCTGCCTTTCGTACGCCCACCAAGCTGCTGCCAGGCCTTGATAGCACGGAGGGTATCCCATTGCTACGTCATCTAGCTTGGTACTATAATATGCTACAGTCTGCCTTCGCCTCCCCTTGCAATTTTCCTGTGTTAACACTGCTGTAGCAAATCCGGCTTCTCTGTTTACTCACAAATAAGTCAAAGGGTTTGTCATAGGTCGGTAAAGCCAATGCTGGTGCCTGTGCCATTCTCTCTTTATATTCTCAAATGCGTCTAACGCATCTTTATCCCATGTTAGTTTGGCTTTTTAATTCTTCACACCCTGCGTCCTTCATTATCTTTCGTAGTGCCTGCGTTTTTTTCTGCATAGCTTTCCACCCATTCTGAACGAATCCTGTCATTCCCAAAAATGTCATCATTTGTCCCACTGTCTGTGGTTTCGGAATTTTTAGTACTGCGTCTATTGCTGTGAAGCTATCCCCTTCTGCCCTGCTGATATTTCTCTCCCAAGTATTCTACCTTCTCTGGCACAGCTGCAGCTTCTTCCAGGATACTTTATGACCCCCCTCTGCTAGTCTTTTCAAAAGTTTTAAACTATCCTTCCTGCATTGTTCTTGTGTTTCTGTGCATAATAGTAAATCATCCACATATTGTATCAGTGTTCCTTCCAACTGTATTCCTTCTAAATCTGCTCTCAACACCTGATTGAATACATGTGGGGAATGTTTAAATCCTTGGGCATTCTATTGTATGTGTATTGTTTCCCCCTCGTACGTAAATGCAAAGAGATACTGACTTTCTTGAGCTAGTGGCACACTAAAAATGCCGAACATAGGTCGATTACAGTAAACCATCTACTTTCAGGTGGTATATTTGTCAACAAGGTGTAAGGGTTTGGAACCTCTACTGGGCATATCTTCCACTACCTCATTAATTGCCCTTAGGTCATGCACCAATCTCCATTTTTCTCCGTCCGCCTTTTTTACTGGTAGGAGCGGTGTATTACACCTGCTCCGGGTTTCCTTTAATACCCCTGCTTCTATCAATCCCTTAATCGTTTCTCTAATTCCTTCTATTGCTTCTGTCTTGATTGGGTATTGTGGCCTATAGGGCCCCTGGCGTCCTGTCTTTAATCTGACTTCAACTGGATTAGTGTTTTTAACCCTCCCTACATCCGTTGTCCTGTCTGGACCACAACTCCTGTGGGAGGGAGTCAAATCCTGCTCTAAGCTCTCTCTCCATTCCAGTCCTGTTTCTCACTTTGCACTCCTATTGTTATCTGCTTTGGTTTCCCAAGCATCTTAACATCCAAAATTATTTTCGTCATTTGTCCATCGCTGGACGTCCAAATATCTACATTGTCTGTCGGGACAAATTCTAAGTCTTGTGCTCTCAACACCATTGGTCCTAGGTCCTTTGATCTATATCCCGGATTTACTTTCAATGTGACATGTGGCTCCGCCCCAGGTACAGAGACCTTTGTCAATCCATTCATTCCTAACGATTGCGAGGGCCACTCCCTCTAGTCCAATTAAATACTTCTTGACTTTATTTCCTGTTCTCGTCCCGCCTCCCTTTCCCATTTCTCCTGTATTTCAGGTTCCTGCCCTTCATCAAATATCATTGTACAGTGTAATTCTGTTCTCGGCCCTTTGGCTTGTGGAACCCCAAGTGTCTATAAGTTTTCCCCAAACTTCCCATATCTGTTTTTTAATTTGTTCCTCTATATCTCCCAGCCAATATACATTAACCCTTCCTTTCCTGGTATCTCTAGTGAATACATTCCCATCAAATCAATTCCTTGTTCGGTGCATTCTAATTTCAGTCCTAGACCTAGGATTGCATCCCTTCCCAATAGGTTTAAAGGAGTTTATCACATACTAAAACAGGTACATGGGTAGTTTTGTTCCAATGGTAACAGGCACCGGCGTCGTCATTCGAGCTAGTGTATTTCCCCGAGAACCCCACAGTTTTTTACAAACCGGTTTGACAATGGTAGGTGATCCGCATATTTTGTTTGTATGCACGTACACGTGGCGCCGGTGTCTATCATCATGGGGACCTCGATCCCGCCTACTCTAACATTAACTATAGGTTCCTGCTCTGCGGTTTCTGTTATTTGTACGTACTGTCCTACCATTTCGGGTTCTCTGGGCCTCTCTATGCGAAACTCTGATGGTTCACCGGCCCTTGAAACATCGGGATGCCGTTCGGCGACCCTTGGATCAGCTGTTGGCATGCCTGTTGCTGGTTTTCTCCCTGTCTGGTGGAACTCCGCGGGCAATTCCTTTTTATGTGCCCTGTCTCCCCGCACCCCCACACACACCTGGAGGGCCAGGCAGTGGTCCCTGTCTTGGATTCTGATAATTAGCCTGTCCCTGCCCTCTCTGATCTGAAAGGGTGGCCTACCCCCTCCCTGTCCTTTCCCATTTTTATTCCAGTCAGTCTGATTTTGCAGGGCGTACGGATTTTTGATAATTTAGGCCATGGGCTTGTGGGTTCATGGACAGTGGGAAGGCAGAAATGTTATAGGTTACGATGGGCTGGCCTCCATCTCCGCTCCCCCCTATGTTAGTGCAGGAATTTCCCCTGGCTTTTGCTCCACCACCATCGGTGATATTTTTCTGGGTGTGAGATCTTCTTTTGCCTTTAGCTTATCCTTGTTTTTGATCTCCTCCAATTGTGCCTGAAGGAGTTTACGTTGTATCTCCTTCAGCTGTTTGTCTGCATTCTTTTCATCTTTGCGATGTCTTTCTACTGCATGGGCAACATATCCACAACTCCTGGTAGCTTTTTGAGTCCAAGCCCACCACATCCTCCAGTCTTGTCTTAGCTGAGACTGGCAGGCCCTCTAGAATTGCAGCCCGGAACATGGAGTTGGTCAGGGGTCTGTTAGAATGTCCCTCTCCGTGTCCCTTCTCCACCTTTTTAATTGATTTTCCACATACACAGCTGCATTCTCCTCCTCACCCAATGGCTCTCCCCTTAGGGTTTTTACATCCATTCGATTGGGGTACATATTCCTCAGTGCCTGCCAGATGTCTTGTCGGTACGGGTCCATTAGTGTCCCATCTACCTCTGGGTCATAAGCTGCGGTCGGGATGCCGGCACGTCTCATTACTTCTGCCATTTGGTCCATTCCTAGCACCTTTGTCAGGAGAGCTTTGATGTCACCCAGTGCCATCCTTTTTCCCACCATTCCTGCCTCCAACTGTCCAATCCACCTTCCAGCTCCTTCAAAATATTGGGTAATCATTAATTAGATTAGGCAAATCCTGACCTGACCAAGGGATATACTGCGGTCTGCCACCCTTCAGAATCACCGGGAGCATCTTATTCCCTCTTTTCTCCCTATCTGGAAACTTTACAGTTTGGTGTCTTACCCGTGTCGATTTTCTTTGTTCCCCTAACACTGATTGTCCCCCTTCGTCATCACTACTTTCTTCTGTCTCTCCTTCCATCTCTCCCTCGATTCTCTCTGGGTACTTCCACCTCCATGCTTTCCCCACTTCTCGTCTGTCTGCCTCTTTGTTCCCTTGCCAACATGTTTCCTTTATGCTTCTTTTTCTTTCTCTTTCCTCTCTGCTGGCTTCGCCTCTCTTTTCTTTTATTTTTCCCTGTGACGCCTTACTTTCACCCTCGCAAGGATCATGACTTGTTTTCCACTCACATTTTCTTCTACCATTCTTTTCTTCCTCGTCTCGTTCCTTTTCCTTCTTCATTACCGTCTTTACCCATTCCAAAATGTCTATTACATTTACTTCTTCCTCCAACTGCTTTCTCCTTTGGTTTAACTCATTCAACTCCTCTTCTGTATTCTTAGCCTCTTCCTCTACACCTTGCTTCTTTTCTAACTCCCTTCGTGCCCATTCTTCCTTCGTCACCTCTTCTGTGTCAAATACTCCCTCAAAATTCATCGTGCCTGATATAACTGGGTACAGTCCCGTGGAACCCTGTTCCTCTGAGTATGGGGGCGGGGCTACATTTGGATCTTCCAATTTTGCTTTTTCCTGAAGTTGCACTGGCATTTGCATCCATACTTCCCTCCATGCCCTTCTCCTTTCTCTCCCTTCCTTTTCAAACAATGCCAGTATCTCTAGTTCTTTTTCTCGCTTCTCCTTTCTTTTCTTAGATTTATCTTTTATTTTATAGTTCTTTATTATTCCCTTCTGGTCCTCACACCTCTCTACGCACCATGTGCCTTCCTCCGGCCACTGTGTATTAGTTTTACTTGTTCTTTTGGCCCATTTTTCAGAGACGTGTTCTATATCTCCCCTGAGGGCTGGGAACTTATCCCCTAATGTTTCCACTGGTGTTTTACCTTTGTGTGCCATTACTCGTCTTTTTGGATTACTGTCACAATTTTATCACTTAATCCGTCAGAGTTAGGTATCACAGTGATTATTACTTGCTGTGTTGTTTTTCCGTGCTCAGTCCCCTGTTTACCTTTACCTTGGGTTTTCCCTTGCCAATATCTGTAACTCTAACGGGGTCCCGATATCCACTTCCCCGTAGTCCCCTGTCCCGGCACTATCTTCCTTTCCCGGGCTAGAGGGTAGTAGGTTTTTACTTGCTCGTCTATGTGTATAGAAACCCTATATCGATCAGATTCCTTTATTAATTTCTCTAGAGTTTCCAAGTTTATTTCGTCTATCCAATTCCTATCGGCTATTCTTTCCCATTTTACATACGGCCACTCGTTCTCTACCTCTTCTAAGTTAGTTATATGTGTAATTTTTCCCCAATCCAGTGTTGCTTCCGTTTCTGTTATTATCCTTTCTTAACCCCCTGACTAATCTTCCTTCCCAACCGATTGTACCAATCTCGCCGCTAGGCGGTTTTGTCAGTGTGACCTTTCCAAGTTGTTAGTTATTACCCTACCTGTGTTCCGGCTCTCCTTCTTATTTCTGTCCTCCACGCTACTGCCTCAGACCAGTTTGTTCAAATTGGTCTTTTACTTTCTCTATTCTAGCTGTTAATCCCCCTCTCCGGGGTTAGATTCCCCTCCTGTGCTTTTGACTACCGTATTAGGTCAGAGAGCGATCTCTCACTGATCTCTCTCCCTCTCGGTTGACGTCCCTTACCCGAGGTCCTGGGTAGGTTTGGACTGGCAGATTTTCCCACACTTACTCTCTTCTGGGCAAGTCGTAACCTGGAAAAACCCGCTCCAAACCGGTTGACTTAACCTAATTGCATTACCTTAGCGTTCGGCCTTTTTCCCGTCTCACTTTTTACCCACTCACAGACAATACAGTATTCACAGTGCGCTTTGCATGCAAAACTCTACTCTTCAGATCAGACTCAGTCTCTCAATACTATTTTACACAATTTGGTTTTAGTTATGCAGGATATCTTTGTGGTTGGGGAGATCCAGGACCAGCAAAGAGCCGGGTGCGCCGGGCCTCGAGATCCCTTTTCCGACAACAAGGATTTACATGCAATACAAATCTGCTCACCTTGTTGTCAGAATGCCGGCTTTGGGATGTCCAGCCCCGGTCGGACCTTCGCCTCCGCCACTCCTTCCAGATGCTTTTCTGGGCGATCTCTCACCAACCCTGCTCGCAGCGCCAATTTTGTCGTGGTTCCCCAGGACGACAATTTGTTCGTACCGATTAAAACACCGAGAGTCTGAGAAGCGATCTTTCAAGCAGTGAACTTTATTTTTCCTAGCACAAGAAAAAACAAAGCTGGGATGTCCGGAACAATCCGAAGAGCCTCAGGGCTTGCTGTCTTTTATGTACATTTCAACTCCATATCTCAAACTCTTATCTTACTTTACAGCCCTCTTATCTTGCTTTCCAATCTATCCTTGCTTTGGCCACCATTGTTTTTAGTTGGCCCTTTATCTGTCCCATTCGAGATTGGTCGCTCCCTATTTCCTCTCTTTGCTTCTTAAACCATGGTGGTTATAACTCTTGTCCTTATCTTGTTCCTGTGTAAACTTCCCTGCTTGTGAAACAATTGTGGTTTTGCTGACTTAGGCCGAATGTACAGAAAAACATGCTCACTCTATTCTTGTCTTTTTATGGCCATTATTTATGGTCAACCATTAAGTTGAGCCACTGAGCCGTATTCATTGTTCTCCCAAGTGACTATCATTTGTCTTTGTTAATTAGTAAATGCTATACTACTTTTCTGGGTCTGCTGCTTTAATCATATTAACTATACTTGATTACATTAGGTCACACGAGGTATATTAACTATACTTGATTACATTAGGTCACACGAGGTTACCCTAGGTTACATACTCATCTCAATACTTCACCTAAATCTACTTTATCATTTCACTAAAACCTATGATTCTGAACTTCATACCTAACTCATACAATATCCAGTACAAATTCCCTTACACCTACCCTTCACAAAACCGTGTTGACTATCTCTAATCAAATTATTCCTTTCCAGATGATTATACATCCTATCTCTTATAAACTTTTCCAAGAATTTGCCCACAACAGAAGTAAGGCTCGCTGGTCTATAGTTACCGGGGTTGTCTCTACTCCCCTTCTTGAACAAGGGGACAACATTTACAATCCTCCCGTCTTCTGGCACTATTCCTGAAGACAAAGATTACATAAAGATCAAAGCCAAAGGCTCAGCAATCTCCTCCCTAGCTTCCCAGATAATACTCGGATAAATCCCATCCGACCCAGGGGACTTATCTATTTTCACACTTCCCAGAATTGCTAACACCTCCTCCTTATGAACCTCAAGCCCTTCTGGTCTAGTAGCCTGTATCTCAGTATTCTCCTCGACAACATTATCTTTTTCCTGTGTGAATACTGATGAAAAATATTCATTTAGCACCTCTCCTATCTCCTCGGACTCCACGCACAACTTCCCACTACTGTCCTTGACTGGCCCTACTCTTACCCTAGTCATTCTTTTATTCCTGACATATCTATAGAAAGCTTTAGGGTTATCCTTGATCCTACCTGCCAAAGATTTATCCTGTCCCCTCCTGGCTCTTCTTAGCTCTCTGTTTAGGTCCTTCCTAGCTAACTTGTAACTCTCGAGCGCCCTAACTGAACCTTCATGTCTCATCTTTACATAAGCCTCCTTCTTCCTCTTGACAAGTGTTTCAACTCCTTTAGTAAACCACGGTTTCCTCGCTCGACCACTTCCTCCCTGCCTGACAGGTACGTACTTATCAAGGACACGCAGTAGCTGTTCCTTAAACAAGCTCCACATTTCCATTGTGCCCATCCCCTGCAGTTTTCCTCTCCAGCCGATGCATCCTAAGTCTTGCCTCATCACATCATAATTGCCTTTCCCCAGATATAACTCTTGCCCTGCGGTATATGAACTGAGCACCGTTATTCTGGGTAGGGTGTGACCCCAAACTCGACAAATAAAAACTCGACAAATCCCCTTTGGATTCCAGTCATCTTGAGAGAAATGAGCAAGATCCCATTCAGCTGCTGGATTATTGTGTGAGCCCAACACTCCTGTCAGCCTCTCCAGTCAGCACAGGAATTGCCAGACCTGATCCGCTGCTCGATTTAGAATTTGAGCCGGAGCGTGGGATGGATGAGTGAGGAAAGGGAAGGTTCAGGTAGAAAGGGTGAAGTGTCCTGAAAGAGGCTAAGAACAAGCCGTCGGTAATCCAGCCAGCCCTTTTGGCTACATGCAAAGATCCCAATACAGTTACTGGAACCAATAGTGTACTCCTTCCTTCCTCACCACATCCACCCATCTATTAGACAGTCGATGTGTTTTAAAAGATGAAAGTGTATATTGCACCACTCACTGTGAACGATCTGAACTGGAATATGCCCCACCCCCGCCTCCCACAATGCACCCAACCTCCCAGTTTGGATGGGTCCAGCAACAGAAAGTTTCAAGGTTGTCACAGCTTTCATTGGAAGAAGTCAGGCAGTATCTGCATGGCCTTGAGAGAATGGCCGGCAGCACTGCCACCATGTCGTGTTCTGACTCTGAATACAAACACGATGACAATGATTGGTAATACAAACAAAGCATTTTTTATTGAAGAACCACAGGATACCACGAGAGCTTTTGCACACACGTCTCACCTCTACTTCCCGTGATGGTTTATCCAAAACAATTGACATATTCAGCAGTATATACATCAATGTTTTGAACTACAGGCAGCACAATGCAATGTCACAACACATGCAACTGCATCCCTGAGAATCCTCAGCCGCCCACCCAGGGATAAGTTCCTCAGACACCAGCGGGAATCTGCTCCTGGGCCTCTGCACCTACGCACCTGGCTAGTCCCTCCTCCGCTCTGCTCGCCTGCAATACAAGGGCACTCTGTATTCATGCACAGAATCCCTACAGGGCAGAAGGAGGCCATTCAGCCCAGCGGGTCTGCACCGACCCTCCGAAAGAGCACCCCACCGAGGTTCAGGCCCCCACCCTATTCCCGTAACCCAGTAACCCCACCTAACCTTGTGGACATTAAGGAGCAATTTAGTCATTAGTGACGCCGAAAGGGACCGGAGGAAATGGAAGAGGCGGCCATCGGCCTCGAACGCCGTGTAGTGGCGGTCCTCCAGGCGGATTGGGAGCTGGTGGTATGCAGAGTTCAGATCCACCGTGGAAAAGTGCCGGTACTGGGCGATCTGGTTTACCATGTCTGCAATCCTGGGGAGGGGATACGCGTCGAGGAGCGTAAATCTATTTATGGTCTGACTGCAGTCGACCACCACACGGAATTTTCCCCCGGTCTTAATAACCACCACCTGAGCTCTCCATGGACTATTGCTGGCCTCTATAACCCCCTCATTGAGTAGCCTTCGGACCTTTGCTCTAATAAATACCCTATCCTGCTGGCTATACCGCCTGCTACGAGTGGCTACGGGTTTACAGTCCTTAGTGAGATTGACGAAGAGAGGAGGGGGGGGAATTGGCAGCATAGCGAGGCTGCAGATTGTGAGTGGGGGCAGGGGCCCTCCAAAGCTGAGGGTGAGGCTCTTGAGGTTGCATTGGAAGTCTAGGCCTAATACGAGTGGCGCGCAGAGTTCGGGCAAAACGTAGAGTTTGAATTTTGAGTAGCTAGTGCCTCGGATTGTGAGTGCGCGGCGGTGCGCCCCTGGATCTGGACCGAATGGGAGCCTGAAGCGAGCGAGATAGTTTGCTGCACGGGGAAAACGGGGAGCGGACAGCGTCTTACCAGGTCTGGATGTATGAAGCTCTCAGTGCTCCCGGAGTCGAAGAGGCATGGCGTTTTGTACCCGTTGATATGGACCTCTGCCATCGAGTTTCGTAGATACTTTGGTCGTGATTGGTCCAGGGTGACCGCGCTGAGTTGCGGGTAGTCGGCGGCTCGATCAGCTGTGCTGGAGTGGCCCCGTGATGACTGCCCTCTGAGTTCATAGTCTAATTCGAATTCTTCCGCAGAGTTGTCCGAGCGCGGAGATGCCAATCGGGCCCGTGGATCGCACGTGTCGGGTGGCGAGGAAGATGGCGTCCAAGATGGCGGCCCCCATGAGTCGCATGTGTCCGGCTGCGTGGTGGAGGTTTTCCAAGATGGAGGCCCCCATGGATCGCATGTGGAGTCGGGGCATAGGCCGCAGTGTTTCGGGCCCCGCGGTCCTGTGAGTGAGGGGAGCGATTACTTTGAGTTGCTGGGGAGTTGGAGGCTGGGGCCCTTTTAGCGAGGCACACTCTTGCGTAATGGCCTTTCCACCTGCAGCTGCTGCAGGTCGCGTTGCGGGCCGGGCAGTGCTGCCGTGGGTGCTGGTTCTGGCCGCAGAAATGGCAGGCTGGAGCAGCATAGTGGCTGGCTGGAGCAGCATAGTGGCTGGCTGGGGCAGCATGGTGGCTGGGGCAGCATAGTGGCTGGCTGGGGCAGCATAGTGGCTGGCTGGGGCAGCATAGTGGCTGGCTGGAGCAGCATGGTGGCTGGGCTGGAGCAGCATAGTGGCTGGCTGGGGCAGCATAGTGGCTGGCTGGAGCAGCATAGTGGCTGGCTGGAGCAGCATAGTGGCTGGCTGGAGCAGCATAGTGGCTGGCTGGAGCAGCATGGTGGCTGGCTGGGGTAGCATGGTGGCTGGCTGGGTAGCATGATGGCTGGGCGGCCGCGTAGCACAGGCCTGGGGGAGTCGCTGGTCGGGGGCCCATGATTGGGTCGCGGGGTCCGCGGGGAATGAGTTAAGGCTGCGGAAGGAGACCTCCATCGTGGTAGCAGCTTCCACAGTTGTTTCTAAGTCCTGGGCCCCCTTTCCCAGCGGTCGCTGGCGCACATAGTTAGACCTGAGGCCCGCTACAAAAACATCGCGTACCGCAAGTTCCCTGTGTACAGCCGCGGTAACCGCTTGGTAATTACAGTCATTGGACAAGTTATTGAGTTCCCTTAGGAATTCAGCGAGTGATTCTGTAGGCCGCTGGCGGCGAGTCGTGAACACATGGCGAGCATAAACTTCGTTAACAGGCCTTACATAAATTTTATCGAGAACTGCTAGCGCTGCAGTATATGAACTGGCCGAGTTTAGTTGCATAGAGATTCTGTGGCTCACCCTCGCGTGCAGTAAACTTAGCTTCTGATCCTCTGTCGTTTCGGCTGTGCTCGCTTCAGCCAGGTATGCCTTGAAACACATCAGCCAGTGGCAGAAGATTTCTTTAGCTTCTGCATCCTGCGGGTCGAGTTCCAGGCGTCCAGGCTTGAGGGCCGATTCCATGATCGATCTTTACTGTTCTTAAGTCGATTAAATTGATGGAACCATCAATTCACCAGACACGTGTTTCCGATATGAATCTAGGCTTTAATCATCTTACTTCAGAGCCAGTCTGTTACCCGTTGATGAACTCTTAGTGAACTCAGGCTGACTCTGGACAAGGGTATTTATACAGCTGCACTAGGGGGAGGAGTCATGGGCGGAGCCAAGGGTGGAGCCCAGTACAAGTTCCTGAGTACTCCCAGAGCTACTCCCCCTAGTGGTAGGATAGCGCTTACAAAGACAGTGTGAATTATCATATATATATATATTACATTCACCACACTATGAAGAAAGGTTGAGTGGATTAGGATTGTTTTTGTTGGAAAGGCGGAGGTTGAGGGGGGACCTGATTGAGGTTTACAAAATTATGAGAGTTATGGACAGGGTGGATAGCAACAAGCATTTTCCAAGATGTAATGAAGTGCAATGTAATGAAATTCAATGAATGAATTCAAATGTAATGAAGTCAGTTGTAATGAAGTCAGTTGTAATGAAGTCAGTTGTAATGAAGTGCTTTGAGAGGCTGATCATGAAGCGCATCACCTCCATACTCCCGGAACGCCTTGACCCACTTCAATTCGCATACCGTCGCAACCGGTCCACATCAGACGTCATTTCCCTGGCCCTACACTCATCCCTAGAGCATCTCGAAAACAAGGACTCCTACATCAGACTCCTGTTTATTGACTACAGCTCCGCCTTCAACACCATAATCCCAGCCAAGCTCATATCAAAGCTCCAAAACCTAGGACTTGGTTCTCCACTCTGCAACTGGATCCTTGACTTTCTGACCAACAGACCACAGTCAGTAAGAATGAACACCAACACCTCCTCCACAATAGTCCTCAATACCGGGGCCCCGCAAGGCTGCGTACATAGCCCCCTACTCTACTCCCTGTACACACACGACTGCCTGGCAAAACTTGGTTCCAACTCCATCTACAAGTTTGCTGACGATATGACAATAGTGGGCCGGATCTTGAATAACGATGAGTCCGAATACAGGAGGGAGATAGAGAACCTAGTGGAGTGGTGTAACGACAACAATCTCTCCCTCAATGCCAGCAAAACTAAAGAGCTGGTCATCGACTTCAGGAAGCAAAATACTGTACACACACCTGTCAGCATCAACGGAGCCGAGGTGGTGATGGTGAGCAGTTTCAAATTCCTAGGGGTGCACATCACCAACGATCTATCCTGGTCCACTCACGTCGACGCTATCACCAAGAAAGCACAACAGCGCCTATACTTCCTCAGGAAACTAAGGAAATTCGGCATGTCCACATTAACCCTTATCAACTTTTACAGAGGCACTATAGAGAGCATCCTATCGGGCTGCATCACAGCCTGGTATGGCAACTGCTCAGCCCAGGACCGCAAGGAACTTCAGAGAGTCGTGAATACCGCCCAGTCCATCACACGAACCTGCCTCCCATCCACTGATTCCATCTACACCTCCCGCTGCCGGGGGAAAGGGGGCAGCATAATCAAGGATCCCTCCCACCCGGCTTACTCACTTTTCCAACTTCTTCCATCGGGCAGGAGATTCAAAAGTCTGAGAACACGCACGAACAGACTCAAAAACAGCTTCTTCCCCACTGTCACCAGACTCCTAACTGACCCTCTTATTGACTGACCTCATTAACACTACACCCTGTATGTTTCAACCAATGCCAATGCTTATGTAGTTACATTGCATATCTTGTGTTGCCCTATTATGTATTCTCATGTATTTTCTTGAATTCTGTTTAATTCCCTTTTCTTCCCATGTACTTGTGAATTGCGCTTTCACGTATCTGATCGTCAGTCCAGAAGTAAAACACTCGAACACGTCAGTAACGAATATTCGTTTATTTACGGCCGGGACAAATCTCTAAGCAGGCGGGTAACTACCTTCGAGAAGTGCCAAAATCCCAGAATAAGGACTGTATTTTTATACATTTTACAGCTTAGGGGTGGTCCCCTTAAATTCCTAGATACACCTATGATTTGGCAAGGATCCAGAACATGTACATATATGGAATTATTCTTCGAGGTCGGGAGGTTATTTTTGACATAATCATTAGCACAAGTCACTATTAATATTATACAAAGGTTTTTGTATCCCACGGCCATCTGGCTTATCTCATTCCAAAGCCCATTCCTCTTACATCTCAATGTTTATTTGTTTCAACTGGTCAAACGAGCTTAATTACGCTATCTCTGCAATAAAGTAACGCTTCCCATTCATTCCATTCTTTGACTTTTTGACCTCTCTGCTTTCACAGATGCGGGTCAGAACATTAAATAGTACTAAAGCTACACTCCCCTCTTTCCATCCCATAACCTTCTGACATCTCTGCTTTCACAGATGCCGGTCAGAACACGCTCCCTTTATTTCATCCCTTGACCTGTTGACATCTCTTTCACAGAGCTTTTCAGAACTGTTATATTAACCCTATCAGCGAAGTTCCAAATGAAATCCACTTCTACATTCCCCCCTTTGATCATTCCATGATCACATAACACTCAGGATACTTTAGATGGAAATGAGAGCGAGGCGGAGGTACTCCTCCTCTACTAGGCTCCGGCAGGATGCCACTTCCTCATATAGGTCAGGGGTAGGTGGAACCAGTTTTTCTTTTTCGTCTAGGCGGATCTCTGAAGCATCTGTGGTAATGCAGTGGCACCCAAACGGTTGCATAGGCATTTCACACCAGTAGCTATGATACAGAGCAACAAACAGATGGTAACGAAGATAATGAGCCCATGGAATAGGTAAGTGGCCCAAGAATTGGACCACATCCAGCTCCACCAGTCAGCCTGACCGGCGAGTCGCAAGCGCTGTACTCCATCTCTGATATGGGTTACCAGACGCGTGATATTCTCTGAACTGTCTGGAATATAACCCATTCAGCCGTCTGTTCGATCGAGAAAGGAACAGATATCAAGGGAATGCCTCCATGGGCATGGGTCGGGACCTGTGTACATACCCAGCAAGAGGAGACACCCACTTTCTTAGCATAGACATAGGACATAAACAGAAATGAATTTGCCGTTACATGGTGCGTTGCCCGCTTCCTTCTGGAAGGCGAGTAGGGGTGAGTAGTCCTTGATGGTAAAATTTGTACCCTGTCCTTATCAATGCACCGGTGGTTCCACCTGCATGTGCGGCGATCGTACATTAGAACCATGTACGTAATCAGGAATCGGCGCTTCTGGTCGTCGGGAGGAACGGTGGTCGGGCAGTTTCTGATAGCGGTGGTGATCCATCGGAGATCTGTCGTTGTTCCACATCGTGGGGTTCCTTCCCGGCACATGGGTGGGTGTCGGCTTCCGTACAGGCATCTCCTTCTTTCGGATGCAGCGAGAGAGAGCAGGGTGGCGAGTATTGTGACGGCGAAGAGGGGCCTCATCCTGGTACTCGTGTTCCTAGGACTTAAAGGAAAAGTTTAGAACATCATGGATACTTAATTAACTTACAATGGTGCATATGTACCCATGCGTTTCGTCCCTCCACTTTTACTGCAGTGGGGGTAGTGAGCAGAACCTGTAGGGGACCATCCCATCGAGGTTCCAAACCTTTACGTGTCCAATTTCGAATTAGGACATAATCCCCAGGGTTGATGGAGACGTCATGAGTAATGGATGGGACTTCTTCCTGGGTGGCACGAACTCGGGAGTGTAATCCTTTCAAAATTCTAGTTAGTGTTAATATATAATTAGCCATCTCGGTAGTCATGTAATGGAATTGAACATTCCGTGGAACACTGCTGTCCCAAGGCGTTCGAAAGGGTCTGCCATATAGTATTTCCGCTGGGCTTAGGCGAGTTTTTCCTGCGGGGGTGGCACGTAGCTGGAAGAGTGCTAAAGGCAGGAGTTTGAGCCAAGTGGCCCCAGTGTCTGCTTGTAGTTTAGCGAGTTTAGTCTTTAGAGTCTGATTAGCCCTTTCCACCACTCCAGCGGCTTGTGGTCTGTAGGCACAATGAAACTGTTGCTTTATTCCAAGCAGAGCACAGAATTCCTTATTGATTTGACCTATGAAGTGGGGACCATTGTCAGAGCTCAGCCGGGCTGGAATTCCAAATCGCGGAACAATTTCTCGCATTAACACCTTAACTACTGTCGAGGCCATGTTATCCGTAGTTGGGTAGGCCTCGATCCATTTGCTAAAAGTGTCCACAATGACTAACACATATTTATAGCATTGACATCTTTCCAACTCAATGTAATCCATTTGTAGGGTCTCAAATGGACCCTCAGGTAAGGGGGTTGTGCCAGGATCACAGGGGACGGCCTTACCGGGGTTGTGCTGTTGACAGATTAGGCACCGACTGCTAATTTGTTGGGCCATTTCTTGCAGTCGTGGGTGCCACCAGCTTTTTAACAATATGTCCCCTGTGGCACGAGCTCCACAGTGAGTTGCAAAGTGTACACATTCGGTCACCCAGGCTGCTAATGCATCGGTCATACATGTTTGTCCTACCGGGGTGACCCACAGCTTATTTTCGATATCATATATACATCCTAAGTTTTTCCACATATTTACAGCAGTTGCAGGAGCGTCCTCCTGCATTTGGATTATGTCAGCAATGGTTGGCATAGGTTTTTCAGAGGGAGATTTTTCCGGGGGGGGGTTTTAGTCTGCCTCATC
The DNA here is from genome assembly GCF_902713615.1 of Scyliorhinus canicula. Taxonomy (NCBI): domain Eukaryota; kingdom Metazoa; phylum Chordata; class Chondrichthyes; order Carcharhiniformes; family Scyliorhinidae; genus Scyliorhinus; species Scyliorhinus canicula. The sequence continues at coordinate 309,072,974 of NC_052146.1, forward strand.
ATTCTAGGCACCATTAGTTTGCCAGATTTAGAAATTTCTTTTGCCTTCTCGTCCGCTCTCCTGTTGCCCGTTTCCACCAGTCCCGTGCCTTTTGTATGCGCTGCGCATTTTATCACCGCTATCTTGTCTGGGAGCATAAGGGCCTGCAATAACTGGGTTACTAACTGCTGGTGTGAGATGGGTGTACCAGCGGAGGTTAGAAATCCTCTGTTTTTCCATCACCGTCTTGATCGATGATTGCATAGCCAGATTGTCTATCCCCCCTTTCGCCGACGGAAGAACTTCCATCGGTGAAAAAGGAACAATCTGCACTTGGGAGGGGTATATCGGAGAGGTCGTCGTGAACCGAGGAGACTTCTTGCAACAGTTGCAGACAGTCATGAGGTGGGTCGAGCATGTCTGTGGGAGGATGCGTCAAAAAGTCAGCAGGGTTGATAGTGGTGCAGTGGGCAAACTGGACTTTCGGGTTATTAAGGAGAGCAATCTCATATTTGTTCTGACGAGCCATCGTGAGATGCTGAGTCTGTAGCTGTCCCAAAAGGGCCGTAACAGAATGGGAACTATAGACAGTGATATCTTGTTGGAGGGTAATATTAGCAGCCGATTGCAGGCTGTTGTAGATAGCTGCAAGAATTTGGGTACAGATAGGATAGCCAAGGGCTACCGGATCGAGTTTAGAGGAGTAGTATGCAACCGGGCGACAGCAGTCGCCGTGGCGTTGGGTCAGGACAGCTGTGGCGCAGTCGGCAAGGACTGTGCAATAGAGCTGAAAAGGGCGATCATATAAGGGTCGACCAAGGGCAGGGGCCTGGAGGAGTGCCTCCTTGAGGCGGTTCTGCTAGTGACTGTTTGTGATCAGCGGGCACTAGGACCCTGCGGAGCCATGCAGTGTCAATTTCAACGCAGCAGTTTCGAAACTGCCCAGCACAAATTCTTTATCTGTTTATTCTGAGACCAATGTAGTTCTGAACATACTGAGTTACTCATAATACTGATCACATTCCAGGGGCGGTGGCGGAGGTGGCTGTGGGGGCTGTGGAGGCTGTGGGGGCTGTGGGGGCTGTGGAGGCTGTGGAGGCTGTGGGGGCTGTGGAGGCTGTGGGGGCTTCTGACGTCCCCCGCAATTGAACAGATGTTCCTCATCCCCATCGTCCCCCTCCTCCCAACCTTGCTTCGCATTGCTGACCGGCGCCGGGGTAGGAGTAGCATTCTTACGTTTCTTATATTCTTTACATTCCCTTTTTAAGACCTCTACTGTTTTAACAATTCTCCCTTTGGTGAGGCCAATACCCAATTTTGAGGCATTTGCCTGCCAGCTAGCCAGTATAGAGGCATCTTTCACTGACTGACAGTATTCCCTCCACAAGGCAATTAATTTCTTTGCGGTGGAACCGCGATTGGTTTTCCAGATTACTTGTTGGGCCTCCAGGACAGGACCCAAATCTTTAGGTCCCCCCAGAGGCCATTTATCTTCGCCTAGGCTCTTATGGAGGGCCCCCAACAATTGTCGGAGTTGCTTAGAATGTTCAGGGTATTGTTCACACAGAGTTTGGAGCGCACTGCCCGAGTCATTACAAGTGTCTACCGTATTACCCATGGTGGAAATCTAATTCGGTAGACAATTGGAAAATTAAACGATTTGTAATCACAGAAATAAAAGTTAACTATTAAAACGAAAGCAATTTTTTAAATCAAATCTGAGAGGAGACGATATGCCTGAAATGAATAATTAGTTGTAGTAAGATGTTTACATCAAAGATACTTTTAAACTATCAAAGTGAAACAAGCCCATATACAATACAGTCGTTAAAACTTAATAACTCTTCGAAAGAGAATATAAACCCAGGGAGCAGAAGCAGCAGCACTCTGCAACAGCAACAGGAGAGAGAGAGAGAGAGAGAGACGCAGCCTGCTGGAGAAAGACAAGGAAAGCAGCCGAGTTTAAACAGCTAATACAACTCAAGAAGACCAGATTTTAAGTGGTTATTAGCTTACTTCACTTCCTTAATAACGCAGGACCCAGGACACCAATGTTATTAAGGGGTAAGTAGGTAAAATTCTTCGGTGAAGGTATGGGTTATACCGGGGGATAGGCTCCGAGAACCCCGCCCGTAACTTCCAGAGAACGCTGCCTGGAATCACGGCGGCAGTCCCGTCCGGAGCCCACAGCCCGGAATCGTCCCCTAGCAGTCCTGAGAACCCCGCCCGTAACTCCAGCGAACGCTGCCTGGAATCACGGCGGCTCCTCAGGCTGCCCCTAGCAGTCCTGGCAACCCCGCCCGTAACTCCAGCGAACGCTGCCTGGAATCACGGCGGCAGTCCCAGGCTGCCCCTAGCAGTCCTGACAACCCCGCCCGTAACTCCAGAGAACGCTGCCTGGAATCACGGCGGCAGTCCCAGGCTGCCCCTAGCAATCCTGAGAACTCCGCCCGTAACTCCAGCGAACGCTGCCTGGAATCACGGCGGCAGTCTCAGGCTGCCCCTAGCAGTCCTGGCAACCCCGCCCGTAACTCCAGCGAACGCTGCCTGGAATCACGGCGGCAGTCCCAGGCTGCCCCTAGCAGTCCTGACAACCCCGCCCGTAACTCCAGAGAACGCTGCCTGGAATCACGGCGGCAGTCTCAGGCTGCCCCTAGCAGTCCTGGCAACCCCGCCCGTAACTCCAGCGAACGCTGCCTGGAATCACGGCGGCAGTCCCAGGCTGCCCCTAGCAGTCCTGACAACCCCGCCCGTAACTCCAGCGAACACTGCCTGGAATCACGGCAGCGGTCTCAGGCTGCCCCTAGCAGTCCTGACAACCCCGCCCGTAACTCCAGCGAACACTGCCTGGAATCACGGCGGCGGTCTCAGGCTGCCCCTAGAGACGATAACCGCAGGGTTCACTCACTTACCCTCTTTAAAACGGGTTCGCTGGACTGACCTGGATCTCGCAGAGGCTTCTCGACAAACCAACGGCAAGGCTGAGCAACGATCAAACTAGTAGTAGGCGAATACCATAGAACATAGAACATAGAACATAGAACACTACAGCGCAGTACGGGCCCTTCGGCCCTCGATGTTGCACCGACCTGTGAAACCATCTGAAGCCTATCTGACCTACACTATTCCATTTTCATCCATATGTCTATCCAGTGACCACTTAAATGCCCTTAAAGTTGGCGAGTCTACTACTGTTGCAGGCAGGGCGTTCCACACCCCTACTACTCTCTGAGTAAAGAAACTGCCTCTGACATCTGTCCTATATCTATCACCCCTCAATTTAAAGCTATGTCCCCTCGTGTTGGTCATCACCATCCGAGGAAAAAGACTCTCACTGTCCACCCTATCTAACCCTCTGACTATCTTATATGTCTCTATTAAGTCACCTCTCAGCCTTCTCCTCTCTAACGAAAACAACCTCAATTCCCTGAGCCTTTCCTCGTAAGACCTTCCCTCCATACCAGGCAACATCCTAGTAAATCTCCTCTGAACCCTTTCCAAAGCTTCCACATCCTTCCTATAATGTGGTGACCAGAACTGCACGCAGTACTCCAGGTGTGGCCGCACCAGAGTTATGTACAGTTGCAGCATGACCCTGTGGTTCCGAAACTCAATCCCCCTGCTTATAAAGGCTAGCACACCATATGCCTTCTTAACAGCCCTATTAACCTGGGTGGCAACTTTCAAGGATTTATGTACCTGGATGCCGAGATCTCTCTGTTCATCTACACTACCAAGAATCTTGCCATTAGCCCAGTACTCTGCATTCCTGTTACTCCTTCCAAAGTGAACCACCTCACACTTTTCCGCATTAAACTCCATCTGCCACCTCTCTGCCCAGCTCTGCAGCTTATCTATGTCCCTCTGTATCCTATAACATCCTTCAGCACTATCCACAACTCCACCGACCTTCGTGTCATCTGCAAATTTACTAACCCATCCTTCTACACCCTCTTCCAGGTCATTTATAAAAATGACAAACAGCAGTGGCCCCAAAACAGATCCTTGCGGTACACCACTAGTAACTGAACTCCAGGATGAACATTTGCCATCAACCACCACCCTCTGTCTTCTTTCAGCTAGCCAATTACTGATCCAAACCACTAAATCACCTTCAATTCCATACTTCCTTATTTTCTGCAATAGCCTACCGTGGGGAACCTTATCAAACGCCTTACTGAAATCCATATACACCACATCAACAGCTTTACCCTGATCCACCTGTTTGGTCACCTTCTCAAAAAACTCAATAAGGTTTGTGAGACATGACCTACCCTTCACAAAACCGTGTTGAGTATCGCTAATCAACTTGTTCTTTTCAAGATGATTATAAACCCTATCTCTTATAACCTTTTCCAACATTTTACCCACAACCGAAGTAAGGCTCACAGGTCTATAATTACCAGGGTTGTCTCTACTCCCCTTCTTGAACAAGGGGACAACATTTGCTATCCTCCAGTCTTCCGGCACTATTCCTGTCGACAAAGACGACATAAAGATCAAGGACAAAGGCTCTGCAATCTCCTCCCTGGCTTCCCAGAGAATCCTAGGATAAATCCCATCTGGCCCAGGGGACTTATCTATTTTGACATTTTCTAAAATTGCTAACACCTCCTCCTTTTGAACCTCAATTCCATCTAGCCTGGTCGACTGAACCTGAGTGTTCTCCTCGACAACATTGTCTTTCTCCAGTATAAACACTGACGACAAATATCCATTTAATGCTTCCCCTATCTCCTCTGATTCCACACACAACTTTCCACTACTATCCTTGATTGGCCCTAATCTTACTCGAGTCATTCTTTTGTTCCTGATATACCTATAGAAAGCCTTAGGGTTTTCCTTGATCCTATCCGCCAACGACTTTTCGTGTCCTCTCCTCGCTCTTCTTAACTCTCCCTTTAGGTCCTTCCTGGCTAACTTGTAACTCTCAAGTGCCCTAACTGAGCCTTCATGTCTCATCCTAACATAAGCCTTCTTCTTCCTCTTGACAAGTGCTTCAACTTCCTTAGTAAACCACGGCTCCCTTGCTCGACAACTTCCTCCCTGCCTGACAGGTACATACTTATCAAGGACACGCAGTAGCTGTTCCTTGAAAAAGCTCCACATTTCGATTGTACCCATCCCCTGCAGTTTCCTTCCCCATCCTATACCTCCTAAATCTTGCCGAATAGCATCATAATTGCCTTTTCCCCCAGCTATAATTCTTGCCTTGCGGTATATACCTATCCCTGCCCATTGCTAAAGTAAACATAACCGAGTTGTGATCACTATCACCAAAGTGCTCACCTACATCTAAATCTAACACCTGGCCGGGTTCATTACCCAGTACCAAATCCAATGTGGCCTCGCCCCTTGTTGGTCTGTCTACATACTGTGTCAGAAAACCCTCCTGCACACACTGCACAAAAACTGACCCATCTATAGTACTCGAACTATAGTATTTCCAGTCAATATTTGGAAAGTTAAAGTCCCCCATAACAACTACCCTGTTACTCTCGCTCCTGTCAAGAATCATCTTTGCAATCCTTTCCTCGACATCTCTGGGACTATTCGGAGGTCTATAGACAACTCCCAACAGGGTGACCTCTCCTCTACTGTTCCTAACCTCGGCCCATACTGCCTCAGTAGACGAGTCCTCAAGCGTCCTTTCTACCGCCGTAATACTTTCCTTGATTAACAATGCCACACCCCCCCCTCTTTTACCATCTTCTCTGTTCTTACAGAACATCTAAATCCTGGAACCTGCAACAACCATTCCTGTCCCTGCTCTACCCATGTCTCCGAAATCGCCACAACATCGAGATCCCAGGTACCAACCCATGCTGCAAGCTCACCCACCTTATTCCGGATGCTCCTGGCGTTGAAGTAGACACACTTCAAACCAGCGTCCTGCTTGCCGGTGCCCTCTTTCGAACTTTTAACCCTATCCCTGACCTCACTACTCTCAACATCCTGTACACTGGGACTACAATTTAGGTTCCCAAGGTGGAAAAGAAATTTTTACTCACGTTGGGGGCCAAATTCGTCCTCTACTTTGAACGAGCTCAGTCGATTACGCCGGTTAGTTGCGCAGACCCCTCTGGAGATCCCCGTACGGGCCACCAAATGTGAATTGCGCTTTCACTTATCTGATCGTCAGTCCAGAAGTAAAACACTCGAACACGTCAGTAACGAATATTCGTTTATTTACGGCCGGGACAAATCTCTAAGCAGTCGGGTAACTACCTTCGAGAAGTGCCAAAATCCCAGAATAAGGACTGTATTTTTATACATTTTACAGCTTAGGGGTGGTCCCCTTAAATTCCTAGATACACCTATGATTTGGCAAGGATCCAGAACATGTACATATATGGAATTATTCTTCGAGGTCGGGAGGTTATTTTTGACATAATCATTAGCACAAGTCACTATTAATATTATACAAAGGTTTTTGTATCCCATGGCCATCTGGCTTATCTCATTCCAAAGCCCATTCCTCTTACATCTCAATGTTTATTTGTTTCAACTGGTCAAACGAGCTTAATTACGCTATCTCTGCAATAAAGTAACGCTTCCCATTCATTCCATTCTTTGACTTTTTGACCTCTCTGCTTTCACAGATGCGGGTCAGAACATTAAATAGTACTAAAGCTACACTCCCCTCTTTCCATCCCATAACCTTCTGACATCTCTGCTTTCACAGATGCCGGTCAGAACACGCTCCCTTTATTTCATCCCTTGACCTGTTGACATCTCTTTCACAGAGCTTTTCAGAACTGTTATATTAACCCTATCAGCGAAGTTCCAAATGAAATCTACTTCTACATATTGAATGATCTGTTGAGCTGCTCGCAGAAAAATACTTTTCACTGTACCTCGGTACACGTGACAATAAACAAATCCAACCCAATCCAACCCAAGAGATTTACAAGGATGCTACCAGGACTTGATGGTCTGAGCTATAAGGAGAGGCTGGATAGACTGGGACTTTTTTCCCTGGAGCTTAGGAGGTTTAGGGGTAATCTTGTAGAGGTCTATAAAATAATGAGGGGCATAGATAAGGTAGATAGTCAACATCTTTTCTCAAAGGTAGAGGAGTCTAGAAATAGAGGGCATAGGTTTAAGATGAGAGGAGAGAGATACAGAAGAGACCAGAGGGGAAATTTCTTCACACACAGGGTGGTGAGCATCTGGAATGAGCTGCCAGAGGCAATGGTAGAGACGGGTACAATCTTTTCCTTTAAAAAACAGTTGGACAGTTACATGGGCAGGGTGGGTATAGAGGACTATGGGCCAAATTCAGGCAAGTAGCTTAGTGATAGAAACTGGCCGGCATGGACAAGCTGGGCTGAACGGCCTGTTTCCTTGCTGTAAACATCTATGGACTCTTTCACTCTGTGGAATTTTCTGTTTCCAGTGTTGTCTACTCTACATTGGGGAGACTTAATGCAGACTGGGTGACCGCTTTGCAGAACACCCTCAGTCGGTCCGCAAGCAGGACCCAGACCTTCCTGTCGCTGCCATTGCAACTCACCGTCCTGCTTTCAAGTCCACATGTTCATCCTTGGCTTCCTGTAATGTTGTAGTGAAGCCCAGCGCAACCTGGAGGAACAGCACCTCATCTTCTGATTAGGCACATTACAGCCGTCCAGGATTAATATTGAGTTCAACAACTCCAGATTGTAAACTCTCTCCTCTACCTTCACCCCATTTTTTGTTTCAATTAATTTATCTTAATTTCTTCCATTGATCCGTTTCCCCTCACTATTGTCCCCCTCCCCCCACTCCACTCCATCTGACCCTAGTTGCCCTTTGACACACTGCTGACCTTTGTTCTGCCACTCACACATACTAATCTCTTTATGTGCCACTATCAGCCCCCTTCTTAGCCTTAATCACCCCCGTTTACATTCCTTTTGTCTTTCTATCCATGACATCTTGTCAATCTTGTCAATCTCCACCTATCACTGGCCCTCTATCCAGCCCCACCGCTCCACCCCCACCACAACAGTATAAATCTGACCCCATTTCCAGCTCTCGCCAGCTTTGACAAAGATTTCATCTTAAACCTATGGCCTCTATTTCCAGACTTGAAACGTCAGCTCCCTTCTCCCTCCACACACTTGCTGTGGTCGGCCAGTATTTTATGTTTTTGTTCATGGAGTGTGTTGGGGACAGTTTCTTAGAACGACATTACATGGAGCCAGCCAGAGAATGGGCTACAGTCGACTTGTGCAACAAGACAGGATTAATTAATGATCTCATAATGAAGGTGTCCTCGGTAGCAACAATCATAATATTTGCCATTCAGTTTGAGGGACAATAGAGTGGGTTCAAGATTAGTGTTCTAAACTGAATTTAAAAAAAAAATTTTTTTCTTTTTTATAAATTTAGAGTACCCAATTAGAGTTTCTCCATTTGAGGTGCAACCTATGCTACCTCCAATATGAGGGCAGCACGGTAGCATAGTGGTTAGGACAGTTCCTTCACAGCTCCAGGGTCCCAGGTTCGGTTCCTGGCTCAGGTCACTGTCTGTGTGGAGTCTGCACGCTCTCCCCGTGTCTGCGTGAGTTTCTTCTCACAGTTCAAAGATGTGCGGGTTTGGTGGATTGGCCATTCTACATTGCCCTTAGTGTCTAAAAAAGGTTAGGTGGGGTTACGGGGATGGGATGGAGGTGTGGGCTTGGGTAGGGTGCTCTTTCTAAGAGCCAGTGCAGACTCGATGGGTCGAATGGCCTCCTTCTGCACTGTAAATTCTATGATTCTATTTAAGGGGCAATTTAGCATGGCCATTCCCCTAACCTGCAAATCTTTGGGTTGTGGGGGTGAAACCCACGCAGACACGGGGAGAATGTACGAGCTCCACATGGACAGTGACCCAAGCCGGGATTCGAACCTGGGTCCTCAGCGCAGCAGTGCTAACCACTGCGCCACATGCCATTGTTTTAAACTGAATTAAGGGTCATTATGAAAGCATAAGAGCAGATCTAGTGAAAGTGAAAGAGTAATTTAGGTTCAGGGATAGGTCAACAGGGACATAATCACAGGCATGTAAAGGAATATATCCATGACAAAGAGAAAGAAAAACGCCAAGGGATGTAGTAACCATCCGTGGTTAACGTAAAAAGCTCAAGATAGTATCAAAGTTAAAGCAAAACCACATTATTGTGCGTGAGTGATAGGTCAGAAGACTTGGCAAAATATGAAGAACAGCAGAGACAGACAAAGGGCAGAATTTTTTCATCCTGTCCAAATTGAGTTCCGTGGCCATGGAAGCAGAGAATTTAGCGGGAGCCAAAAGTAAATTGGAATCCTGTCGGTGTAAAAGGCCAGACCCTAACAGTGGTGAGGATACTGGACACAAACCCCAATATTTTAGTTTATTGTAAGACTGTGTGGAAAGAATGATTCACTCCAGGAGTGATTACATGAAAAAATAGGGATTTGGTATTTTAAAAAACAAAACTTTATTATGAACACAATATTAAACTTTTTAACTTCACACCTGGAAATAACAGCTCACAATTATCCCTGAAACACTACTACTCTATTCCCTATTAAACAGCAAGAAAAGAAACAGCTCTAAATCCATCTTAAAATCAGCATGGCATAGAGTCATATTTGCTCCACAGAACAAATTTGAATCCTGTTCGAAACCCTTCAGACTCTGGTTCAATGTCTTCAAAAAGTTGGTTCACCTGGTGTGTTTCAGCTTCTTCCTTGTCCTCAGCCAAGACTGTCCTGCTTTAAATATTATTACTCCTTTATATCTATCCTGCTGTGAGAGAAAAATGCCTTTACTTGTGGTTAAAACAAAGGTTGCCAGTTCAGAATTCAATTCCACTCCAAAATGTGTTCAAAAAAATGTCTCTCTAAAGCTTCTGCAAAATGGCTCTCTGAGGCTAAGCTCCACCCAGCAATGACATCATCTCCCCAAGCTGAAACGCAAATTAACTTTCCAGGCTGAAAGCACATTAACTCCCCAGGGACTTTCCCTAGTCAAGCCCAGGCAGAAACCACATTCCTCTGGTCAATTTCAACTTATGGCCCCTGAAAGCCCCCTACCCTGCAAACAAAATCCTTAAAACCACGGCTTCGTCAAGGGGAGGTCGTGTCTGACAAATCTGTTAGAGTTCTTGAGGAGATCACAAGGAAGTTAGACAAAGGAGAACTAGGGGACGTGATTTATTTAGATTTTATTAGTTAGATTTCTGGGGCTGGTTTAGCACACTGGGCTAAATCGCTGGCTTTGAAAGCAGACCAAGGCAGGCCAGCAGCTCGGTTCAATTCCCGTATCAGCCTCCCCGAACAGGCGCTGGAATGTGACGACTAGGGGTTTTTCACAGTAACTTCATTTAAAAGGGTTCCTTTTGCAGCTTTTTGACGTACAGTTCTTCACCGGGCACCAGATCATGCCCACCTTCTGGAGGATCTCCCCACGCAGCTAACACCTGTTGAGAAGCAGAGCTAACAGCATTTGTTAGATTTTGACAATAAGTTATCAAAGCATCACTCAGTAAATGACAGTCTGCATTCCGCAAATCAATAGTTCCTGGCAGAGACATTGGTCTGCCTGTGATGATTTCAAAAGGACTCAGTCCTGTTGTTCTGTTTGGTGTAGCTCTAATACTGCATAATACTATTGGCAAAGCTTGGACCCAATTCATGCCTTCCTGGCTGTATTAGACAGTCTTTCTTTCAAAGGTCGATTCATACATTCCACTTGTCCTGATGATTGTGGATGATAAGGACAGTGTAAATTCCAGTTAATGTTTAGTAGTTTACAGACTTCCCTACAAACAGCTCCTGTAAAGTGGGTTCCATTGTCTGAGTCAATGCTAGCTGGTACTCCCCATCTGGGAATAAAGTCTTTGCATAGCACTTTGGCTGTATGGGCAGCTGTCCCTCTTCTAGCTGGAGCAGCTTCCACCCATCTGGAGAATTTATCCACTATTATAAGGACGTCATTGTATTGTTGACATTTAGGAAGGGTGATGTATTCTACCTGTACATCCTGGAATGGACCTGCAGGAGCAGGAGCTCTTAATTGAGGCAGGTTACACAACGTTTGCTACCAATTGTGCATGTTTTTTGAATCCTTTACCACACCAACTTTTATGGAATCGATCCATCATTTATTGAGGTGATATGTGTCCCCATGAATGAATTTGTTGAGCTAAGAAGGGCATTAGTGATTGTGATGCGACTGGTTTACAAGTTTGAACTTCTCTCCAAATTTCATCATCATACGGTTGAATACCTGATTTTAACCATGTCCATTTTTCTTCCATTGTACAATCATTCTGCATTTCGCGTAAATCATGTAATAAGGTGGTTACTCCCCATTTGTAAATGTGACTGGATTCCTGATGCCATTGAGAGGCACAAAGGGAGGCAGCTTCCCTTGCTGCTTGGTCCGCAAGAGCATTTCCTCTTGCTTCCATAGTTCCTCATGGGTATGGGCTTTACATTTTAGAACTGATACTTCTTTTGGTCAGGCCATAGCTTCTGAAAGATCTCGCACTTCCGTTCCATTTCGGATTGGTGTACCTGCTGTTGTGAAAAATCCTCTCTTTCTCTGCAGATGGCCAAAGTCATGTGCAACTCCAAAACCATATCTGGAGTCAGTATAAATGTTAGCAGTTTTATCTCTTGCCATATGCCATGCAGCACGGTAGCATTGTGGATAGCACAATTGCTTCACAGCTCCAGGGACCCAGGTTCGATTCTGGCTTGGGTCACTGTCTGTGTGGAGTCTGCACATCCTCCCCGTGTGTGCGTGGGTTTCCTCCGGGTGCTCCGGTTTCCTCCCACAGTCCAAAGATGCAGGTTAGGTGGATTGGCCATGATAACTCACCCTTAGTGTCCAAAATTTTGCTTAGTGTTGGGTGGGGTTACTGGGTTATGGGGATAGGGTGGAGGTGTTGACCTTGGGTAGGGTGCTCTTTCCAAGAGCCGGTGCAGACTCGATGGGCCGAATGGCCTCCTTCTGCACTGTAAATTCTATGATAATCTATCTATTCTGTTAGTGCCTTTAATTCGGCCTGCTGAGCTGATGTACCTGGGGGCAAACTTCCTTCAGCTAATACTTCATATGGGCTTGTGACTGCCCACCCAGCTTTCCTGATACCCTTGGCAATAAAAGAGGAACCATCAGTGAATAGGACTAAATCTGGGTTCTCTAGTGGCTCTTCTTCTACCAAGTGTACTTCTCCCATTTCCTCTATTATTTTCACACAGTCATGCCCTTCTCCCTCCCCTCCCTTTTGTTCCTCGGGAAGCGGGAGCAAAGATGTTGGGTTCATGGATGGGAGATAATGGACTCAATGTGGACATTTAATAGTCAAGGGCAAGTCGTGATGTTGCCATTACAGCTCGACATGTGGCTTCCATAGCTCGTAAACAGCTGCCAAATGCTAGTGCCACATTGTCAAGTTTAAGGGAATAGTATCCAACCGGTTTGAAAAGATCACCATGATCCTGAGCTAATACTGCATTCATGTAACCATCTTTTTCATGAACAAACATGGTAAAAGGTTTTCCGTTGTTTGGAATACCTAAGGCCGGTGCTGAACACAGGACATTTACAAATTTAGAAATGATTGCTTCTGTCCTAAATTGAGATTAACTGAATCCCTTGATTTTCGGTTTCCATTAAAAAATCATTCAATGGCTGGCTTAACTGAGTATAAGAATCAATCCAATTTCTTTTAAAATTACAGAGTCTGCCCGTTCTGTCCTGAGTAAGTTCCCTTTTGCCTTTGGAAATTTTCTGACCCAAGTAAACAACTTCTTCCTGGGCAATTTGTGCTTTGGCAAAGCTAGCTTTGTGACCATTAGTACTGAGGTGGTTCAAGACAACCTGTAAATCCTTTTCACGATCATCTTTATTGATGGAGGCTCTCAGAACATCATCTACATACTGGATAATGGTGGAAGGCAGAACAGACAGTTGCCTGAGATGATTCTGTAGAGCCATGTGGTAAACAGTTGGGCTATTGTGAGAACCTTGCGGTAGTCTAGTCCATCTAGTCTAGCAGCAGAGGGCAGCAGAGCAGAGCTACTGATCAGCTGTTCTGGGGAAATTTGCATACGTGCAGTGCGGTCAGCCTAAGTTGAAGGTGAATCTGCGAAGGAGACCCGAGGAGTTTGAGTGAAGGCAATCATCCAGCAGAGGGCAGCAGAGCAGAGCTACTGATCAGCTGTTCTGGGGAAATTTGCATACGTGCAGTGCGGTCAGCCTAAGTTGAAGGTGGTTTGTGGAGAGGCTGTTGGCAAGTGACAGTTGCCACCCAGGTTGATAGGGTTGTGAAGAAGGCCTATGGTGTGTTGGCCTTTATTGGTAGAGGGATTGAGTTCCGGAGCCATGAGGTCATGTTGCAGTTGTACAAAACTCTGGTACGGCCGCATTTGGAGTATTGCGTACAGTTCTGGTCGCCTCATTATAGGAAGGACGTGGAAGCTTTGGAACGGGTGCAGAGGAGATTTACCAGCATGTTGCCTGGTATGGAGGGAAAATCTTATGAGGAAAGGCTGATGGACTTGAGGTTGTTTTCGTTAGAGAGAAGAAGGTTAAGAGGTGACTTAATAGAGGCATACAAAATGATCAGAGGGTTAGATAGGGTGGACGGCGAGAGCCTTCTCCCGCGGATGGAGGTGGCTAGCACGAGGGGACATAGCCTTAAATTGAGGGGTAATAGATATAGGACAGAGGTCAGAGGTGGGTTTTTTACGCAAAGAGTGGTGAGGCCGTGGAATGCCCTACCTGCAACAGTAGTGAACTCGCCAACATTGAGGGCATTTAAAAATTTATTGGATAAGCATATGGATGATAAGGGCATAGCGTAGGTTAGATGGTCTTTAGATTTTTTCCATGTCGGTGCAACTTCGAGGGCCGAAGGGCCTGTACTGCGCTGTATCGTTCTATGTTCTATGTTCTATAGAAGATAGGAGCAGGAGCAGGCCATTCGGCCCTTCGATCCTGCTCCGCCATTCATCACGATCATGGCTGATCATCCAACTCAACAGCCTAATCCTGCTTTCTCCCCATAGCCTTTGACCCCATTGTCCCCAAGTGCTATATCCAGCTGCCTCGTGAATATATTCAATGTTTTAGCATCAACTACCTCCGGTGGTACTGAATTCCACAGGCTCACCACTCTTTGGGTGAAGAAATGTCTCCTATTCTCTGTCTGAAATGGTTTACTCCTCTGTAAGGAGTCAGAGAAAGAGGGAGCAAGGACAAAAACAAAGTGTAGAAAAGGGAATAACCGAAGTGATAGGCGAAGAAACCAAGGGCAAAATTCAAACAAGGCAAAAGAGAAAAATATTGGGATCAAGACAAACAACGTGAAAAGACAAACTTAAAGACGCTTTGCCTTATGCACGGAGCATTTGCATTTGCAATAAAGTGGATGAACTAATCGCGCAGGTAGATATAAATTGGTACAATAGAATTGGAATTACGGAGACATGGCTGCAGGGTGACCAGGGATGGGAACTGAATGTCCCAGGGTACTCAGTATTTAGGAAGGACAGACATAAAAGAAAAGGTGGCGACGTGGCATTGCTGGTTAAAGAAGAAATTAACACAAGAGTGAGAAAGGATATTAGCCCTGCCAATGTGGAGTCTGTATTGTCTTGGGCCAGGGTTTAGAGAACACCAAAGTCTATCATGGAGTTACCTGACTTACAGCTGTTATAGATTTTGGTTATGGGGAGCAGAAGGGCCTCCTCTTCAGGTGTTATGAAACAGAGGCTTAAAGCACTTTTAATCAAAAACAAAGTTTATTCTATGAATTCAGCAAACATTTCTATAAACACACACAGTAAGCATTTTATCAACTACAAACATAAATATCCCACTCAGCTACAGGACTCTATATTTAACCCTTAATAACTTCCCTTATCAAGTTATCAAGTGATCTGGAGACATGCCGAGAGAGAGAGAGACTCCAAGATCCTTGTCATCTGAAAACAGCTTCCAACTGTCTAAACCAAAAGTAAAACTCAGAGCCACAAAACAGCTTCCAGCTCAAAGCAAAAGTAAAATCCAGAGCCACCACCCAGCCCCACCCACACAATGACATCACTGCAGCCATTTGAGAAGACAAACATTTCTTAAAGGGACATTCCCATGACAGTATGGGTAGAGTTGAGAAATACCAAGGGGCAAAAAACATTAGTTGGTGTCATATATAGATTCTCAAACTGCAGTGGTGAGGTTCGTAATAGCATTAAACATGAAATTAGACCAGAACTGTACGCAATACTCCAAATGCGGCCGTACTAGAGTTTTGTACAACTGCAACATGACCTCATGGCTCCGGAACTCAATCCCTCTACCAATAAAGGCCAACTTCACATAGGCCTTCTTCACAACCCTATCAACTTGGGTGGCAACTTTCAGGGATCTATGTACATGGACACCGAGATCCCTCTGCTCATCCACACTACCAAGAATTTTATCATTAGCCAAATATTCCGCATTCCTGTTATTCTTTCCAAAGTGAATCACCTCACACTTCTCCACATTAAACTCCATTTGCCACCTCTCAGCCCAGCTCTGCAGCTTATCTATGTCCCTCTGTAACCTGCAACATCCTTCCGCACTGTCTACAACGCCACCGACTTTAGTGTCGTCTGCAAATTTACTCATCCATCCTTCTGAGCCCTCCTCTAGGTCATTTATAAAAATGACAAACAGCAACGGCCCCAGAACAGATCCTTGTGGTACACCACTCGTAACTGAACTCCATTCTGAACATTTCCCATCAACTACCACTCTCTGTCTTCTTTCAACTAGCCAATTTCTGATCCACATCTCTAAATCACCCTCAATCCCCAGCCTCCGTATTTTCTGCAATAGCCGACCGTGGGGAACCTTATCAAATGCTTTACTGAAATCCATATACACCACATCAACTGCTCTACCCTTGTCTACCTGTTCAGTCACCTTCTCAAAGAACTCGATAAGGTTTGTGAGGCATGACCTACCCTTCACAAAATCATGCTGACTATCCCTAATCATATTATTCCTATCTAGATGATTATAAATCGTATCTTTTATAATCCTCTCCAAGACTTTACCCACCACAGACGTTAGGCTCACCGGCCTATAGTTACCGGGGTTATCTCTACTCCCCTTCTTGAACAAAGGGACTACATTTGCTATCCTCCAGTCCTCTGGCACTATTCCTGTAGCCAATGATGACCTAAAAATCAAAGCCAAAGGCTCAGCAATCTCTTCCCTGGCTTCCCAGAGAATCCTAGGATAAATCCCATCAGGCCCCGGGGACTTATCTATTTTCACCTTGTCCAGAATTGCCAACACTTCTTCCCTACGCACCTCAATGCCATCTATTCTAATAGCCTGGGTCTCAGCATTCTCCTCCACAATATTATCTTTTTCTTGAGTGAATACTGATGAAAAGTATTCATTTTGTATCTCGCTTATCTCCTCAGCCTCCACACACAACTTCCCACCACTGTCCTTGACTGGCCCTACTCTTACCCTTGTCATTCTTTTATTCCTGACATACCTATAGAAAGCTTTTGGGTTTTCCTTGATCTTACCTGCCAAAGACTTCCCATGTCCCCTCCTTGCTCGTCTCAGCTCTCTCTTTAGATCCTTCCTCGCTTCCTTGTAACTATCAAGCGCCCCAACTGAAACTTCACGCCTCATCTTCACATAGGCCTCCTTCTTCCTCTTAACAAGAGATTCCACTTCTTTGGTAAACCACGGTTCCCTCGCTCGACCCCTTCCTCCCTGCCTAACTGGTACGTACTTATCAAGAACATGCAATAGCTGTTCCTTGAACAAGCTCCACATATCCAGTGTGCCCAACCCTTGCAGCCTACTTCTCCAACCTACACATCCTAAGTCATGTCTAATGGCATCATAATTGCCCTTCCCCCAGCTATAACTCTTGCCCTGTGGGGTATACTTATCCCTTTCCATCACTAACGTAAAGGTCACCGAATTGTGGTCACTGTTTCTAAAGTGCTTCTATGTATCTATGTATTTATGTAAACGTGACCAATGCCATTGAATCTGTGGTGCAGCTAGAAAAACACGCTGCGGAAGGCAGCTGTTTTACACAGGCACGCTTGAGAATAAAGCGGGATCTGGACTTTGACTGTTCTGCGTTTGTGCATGAGAAGTTTGATGATCAGCCATGATCATGATAAATGGCGGAGAAGGCTCAAAGTGCCAAAATGCCTCCTCCTGCTCCTATCTTCTATGTATCTATGTCTCCTCCAGAGGTTCCGAGAATCATAGATGTCAGTCTTCAGCCAATACAATTCATTATAAGTGATATCAAGAAATGGCTGTAGGCACTAGATACTGCAGAGGCTATGGGCCCTGATAATATTCCGGCAATAGTACTGAAGACTTGTGCTCCAGAACTTGCTGCACCCCCTAACCAAGCTGTTCCAGGACAGCTACAACACTGGCATCTACCCCACAATATGGCAAATTGACAAGAATCAGGACAAACGCAACCCAGCCAATTACCGCCCTATCAGTCTATTCCATCATCAGCAAAGTGATGGAAGGAGTCATCAACAGAGCTATCAAGCGGCACTTACTCCGCAATAACCTGCTCACCGACGCTCAGTTTGGGTTCCGCCAGGGCCATCGAGTGTCACCGAGTGTGTGGTGTCTGTGTGGATTTTCTCCAGGTGCTCCGGCTTCCCCCCACAAGTCCCAAAAGTCGTGCAATTAGGTAATTTGGAAATTCTGAATTCTCCGTCTGTGTATCCAAACAGGTGCCGGAGTCTGGCTACTAGGGGCTTTTCACAGTGACTTCATTGCAGTGTTAATGTACCGTATATACTCGCGTATCCTACGATCTCACGTATAATGCGACCCCTAAATTTTATTCCCCAAAACATGATTTTATCATATATCTTATGTATCATGCGAGTCACTTTTTTGAGATACCAGATGACACTAGGCTAGGCTTTCAAACAAGTTTAACAAGTACCCAACACGTAACAAGTACCCTAACACATAACAACGATCGAATACAGACCTTAACAACAGAATCATGAAACGACTCTTCAGCCGTAAACAACCGAATGAGAAACAGCTGTTTTGCTGTTTCTAATTACGATAATAAACAGTTACCTAACACGTAACAAGTACCCTAACACATAACAACGATCGAATACATTCTACCCTTAGCCACTATGGAGAAAAGATCTGCAAAGAAATATACTGCCAGTTGTTGCCGAAGCGGAACAAAGCAACAACGTTAAAGCTGCAAAGCTGTTTGGTGTCGGAGAAAGCTGTGTCCGAAACTGGAGAAAATAAAAAGAAAAATTGAAGGAAACTCCTTCCTATAAATGTGCAAATCGCGGGTCGAAATGTCATTGGCCGCATTTAGAAGATAAAGTATCAAAGTGGGTGTCCGAAAATCGAGAAAATGGTTATATTATAACACGATCTAAAATAAGACTTTATGCTTTACGAGAAGCAAGAAAAATGGGCATTCGTTAGCCTCTCAGCTGATTTGGAAAGCGTAAACATTACGTGTGTATCAGTTGCCAGATTGCATTTAGGATATACTATTTGACTTTCCGTAAATGGATACGGTCTGCTTAACAGCCTAACAGCCTAATCTTGGCCAGCACTTCACACCCGCAAATTTTGTATCTCGCGTATCATGCTACCCCCCAAATTTAGGTTACAATTTAGGTTTTCAAAAGTCGCATGATACTCGAGTATATACGGTAAGTCTACTTGTGGCAATAAAAGATTATTTAAAAAGATGAATAAAACAAAAAATCAATGACCTCCCTTCCATCAAATGGCCAAATGTGGGGGTGTTTGGGGATGACTGCACAATGTTCATCACCATTCGCGACTCCTCAGATAATGAAGCAGTTCATGTCCAAATGCAATATCCAGGCTTGGCCTGACAAGTGGCAAGTTACATTTGTGCCACACAAGTGCCAGGCAATGACCATCTCCTACAAGAGAGGATTTAACCATCGTCCCTTGACATTCAATGGCATTACCATCACTGAATCCCCCACAGTCAACATCCTGGGGGCTACCATTGATCAGAAGCTGAACTGGACTAGCTATAGTAATAATGTTGCTACCAGGGCAGGTCAAAGGCTCGGATTCCTATGGTGAGTAACTCACCTCCTGAACCCACAAAGCCTGTCCACCATCTACAAGGCACAAGTCAGGAGTCTCATGGAATATTCTCCACTAGCCTGGATGAGTGCAGCTCCAATACTCAAGAAGCTCAACACCATCCAGGACAAAGCAGCCCCGCTTGATTGCTCCTCTTTCCACGAACAGTCAAACCTTCCTGCGAACGGTGGCAGCCGTGATGTACCATCGACAAGATGCTCTGCAGGAACTCACCAAGATTCCTTCGACAACACCTTCCAAACCCACAACCACTACCATCTAGAAGGACAAGGGCAGCTGATACCTGGGTTCAACATCCCCCCCCCCCCCCCCCCCCCCCCCGCTAAGTCCCTCCCTTACCACCCGGACTTGGAAATATCTCACTGTACCTTCACTGTCGCTGGGGCAACATCGTGGAACTCACTCACTAACAGCACAGTAGGTGTACCTACACTTCAAGGAGTGCAGCGGTTCAAGATGGCAACTCAACACCACCTTCTGAAGGGCAACTAGGGATGGGCAATAACTGCTAGCCGAACCAGCGACGCCACATCCCGTAAATTAATTTTTTAAAAGTCACATTGAGGTCCAGGTGGCCATGTCTCCCAGGATTGTATAATCAGCAAAAATGATGCTTCATTCTGAGCCTCACTCCCAGTGATCTCTGCATCATGGAGTAGATCTCACTACACGGATAGACTCACTGAGTTTGTAATACACAGGTCACACCTGGAGTCCTCACATTATCCAAGCCCCCTTACTAAAGCCACTGCCCATTGGTGCTTCATATTCCCTAACCCTGTTATACCTGTCCTGAGACTATTTGAACAGTGTTGAGGAAGATTCACTCTGTATCTAATCCTGCATTAGGGCAGCGCCATGATTATTTGGTAGGGACAATATAGAGGAAACTTTACTCTGTTGGTTCAGTTTGATCTATGCCACCTGGTTTTGTGTAATGAGCAAGTAGCTCCGACTGAAGCTCTCAGTTCAGAGCTGGCACTATTACCAAACCAGAATCCAAACCAGAGTCCAAGGAACTTAGGAGCGAGTCAGGCCTGTTGAAGCTGATATGGTTGGAAGCCAAATTCGACCGTGTGCTGTGCGGTTGGATTCAGACGATGGTTTCAGGGTGAATATCAGCACAATAGAAATTTACTACAAATGTCAGGTGGAATATTATTAAATATGTAGAGTTACAAACTATGAAGTGTTACGGTCATGACCTAACCTCAAATATCAAGGGAGTTGAAAAATTACACTTGCAGGAGAATGCAAGACTATTAATTGATCCACCACGTAAGGGCAGAATCAACTTCATTGGGAAGCAGTGGCGTGGTGATATTGTCACCGGACTAGAAATCCAGCACTGCTCTGGGGTCCCAGGTTCAAATCTTGCCACTGCAGATGGTGAATTGAAAGTCGAGTGATGACCATGGAACTCACCACCATGTCTTAAAACAAAAACCCATCTGGTTCACTGACACCCTTTAGGGAAGGAAAGCTATATATGACTACGGACTCACAACAATGAGGTTGACTCTGAGCTGCCCCTCAAGGGCAATTAGAGATGGGCAATAAATGCTGGCACATCCCACAAACAAATAAAAAAAACTTAAAAGGCAAGCTAAATATTTAAGTAGACAATATGGGGAAATCCAAAATCATTAGAATACAAGAGCACAAGCAAACATACGAATTGGGAGCAGAAGTAGACCATTCAGCCCCTCAAGCCTGCTCCGCCATTCAATAAGACCATTTAATTATGTGAGGTCTACATTTCCCATGCCTAAACTAAAGCCGCCTGCACTTAGGGAGTCCGTATCCTTCCATTCCCACCCTATTCCTATATTTGTCTAGATGCCCCTATCTTACCTGCCCCCACCACCTCACCAGGCAGCGCGTTCCATATATTGACCACCCTTTGTGTAAAACACTGTGTAATGTGTCTGTGTATAACCAAAACTCTCAAACACTGGCACATTGACCAATCACAGGCTTTATTGATTGTAAAGAATAGACAGCAAAGCAAGGAGCAGAGTTTTATATTTTATAAAATTACAATGGACACTTGTGTGATCCAAATCAAATATAACAATGATAGGTTTCATTACAAATCCACCCGAGGTTAATGATTAGACATGAAAAACAGGATCACCTCGATTACTGGAGTAGGGAAATTATATTCTCCAAGTTTACTGAAGTATAATTTATTCTGGAAACAATATCACTCCAAGAAAACTGTAGGAATGAATGTTTTAAGTGTGGCCATACCTGTGTTGATAAATAATGGTCATATTTCATAGAGTCATAGAATCTACAGTGCAGAGGTCCGCGGGCAGGGGTGCGGACCTGTGTTTACCTGATGACCCTGTAATCGGAGATCTGACCCTGTAATCAGAGATCTGACCTTGTAATCGGAGATCTGACCCTGTAATCAGAGATCTGACCCTATAATCAGAGATCTGACCCTGTAATCAGAGATCTGACCCTGTAATCAGAGATCTGACCCTGTAATTGGAGATCGACCCTGTAATCGGAGATCTGACCCTGTAATCGGAGATCTGACTCTGTAATCAGAGATCTGACCCTGTAATCGGAGATCTGACCCTGTAATTGGAGATCGACCCTGTAATTGGAGATCGACCCTGTAATCGGAGATCTGACCCTGTAATCAGAGATCTGACCCTGTAATCAGAGATCTGACCCTGTAATCAGAGATCTGACCCTGTAATCGGAGATCTGACCCTGTAATCGGAGATCTGACCCTGTAATCGGAGACCTGACCCTGTAATCAGAGATCTGACCCTGTAATCGCAGATCTGACCCTGTAATCAGAGATCTGACCCTGTAATGGGAGCTATGACCCTGTAACCCAATATCTGATCCTGTATGCAAGATCTGACCTTGCAATAGGAGATCTGACCCTGTAATAGGAGATCTGACCCTGTAATAGGAGATCTAGGGCAACACGGTGGCGCAGTGGTTAGCACTGCTGCCTCACGGCACCGAGGTCCCAGGTTCGATCCCGGCCGTGGGTCACTGTCCGTGTGGAGTTTGCACATTCTCCCTGTGTTTGCGTGGGTTTCGCCCCCACAACCCAACCCAAAGGGTAGGTGGATTGGCCACACTAAATTGCCCCTTAATTGGAAAAAAAAATATTGGGTATTCTATATTTATAAAAAAGAATTTAAAAAATGTAAGCCGAGATCTGACCCTGTAATCCGAGATCTGAATCTGTAATCGGAGATCTGAATCTGTAATCGGAGATCTGAATCTGTAATCGGAGATCTGAATCTGTAATCGGAGATCTGAATCTGTAATCGGAGATCTGAATCTGTAATCGGAGAAGTGACCCTGTAATCGGAGATCTGACCCTGTAATCAGAGATCTGAATCTGTAATCGGAGATCTGACCCTGTAATCAGAGATCTGAATCTGTAATCGGAGATCTGACCCTGTAATCAGAGATCTGAATCTGTAATCGGAGATCTGAATCTGTAATCGGAGAAGTGACCCTGTGATTGGAGATCGACCCTGTAATCAAAGATCTGACCCTGTAATCTGAGATCTGACCCTGTAATCAGAGATCTGACCCTGTAATCAGAGATCTGATCCTGTAATTGGAGACCTAACCCTGTAATCGGAGATCTGACCCTGTAATCGGAGATCTGACCCTGTAATCGGAGATCTGACCCTGTAATCAGAGATCTGACCCTGTAATCGGAGATCTGACCCTGTAATCAGAGATCTGACGCTGTAATTGGAGATCTGAATCTGTAATCGGAGAAGTGACCCTGTAATTGGAGATCGACCCTGTAATCAGAGATCTGACCCTGTAATCAGAGATCTGACCCTGTAATCGGAGATCTGACCCTGTAATCAGATGTCTGACCCTGTAATCAGAGATCTGACCCTGTAATTGGAGACCTAACCCTGTAATCGGAGATCCACTGCCCAGCAATTTGAAATTTTGTGGCAAGTTTCCTGTCACATGGTCTCGGAGAACAGTGACCTTATCCACAGTTTAACAACTAAAGGAGAAAAGCTTGCATCTATATAGCACCTTTCACAATCTCAGTACATCCCAAAGCACTGTCTGGGTGATGATGTACAATGTGTATGGAGCAGCTTCATTACTGACCCTCATTAATAGGTTGGATTTGACACTGTCTCATCATGTTGTGAGGATATTTGTGACTTTGTGATTGGCGGTTACTATGAAGCTGAATCCACAGTTTAGAGCGACTGTATTCTGAGATTGTTCAGTTACCAGCCAAGCTTGCTTTGTGAGAGAGAAGCAGAAGCATTTAGATAAAGAAATTAGAAAGTAATTTGAAAGAAAACGTTCTTGGATCCTGATCTATTTGTTTAATTGAGAAAGATTTTCCAATGCAGCATTAATCCATGAACTAATTTTACAGAGTAGTCTGTTTCTGCTCATTTTACCCACCATGTGTTTCTTTACTGTATAACACAGATCTTGTTTTCTTTTTGCATCCTTTCCATCTCTTCCTGTTTTTTTCTCTCATATTTCTCCCTTTCTTCCCTTTGTTGTGCTCTCTCCTCCGCCATCATTTTCATGAATTGACTCATCGTGTTTTCATTGCTACGTGCCATAGCTTCCATCGTCTCTTTCATCATTGTCATCTGTTGCTCCATCAAGATCTTTTGTAGCTCCATCATGTCCTGTTTTTCTTTCTCAGCTGTAAAAATTACAAATGTTAATGACTGAGGATTTTTACTGATATTCTAAACATTAATTACAACTTATTAAATCTGTGTGAATGGTGATGTCATAATGCTTCCAGCTGGTTATATATTAATGTGACCTGTGACACGATTCATATTATGGATCAGGATTGTAACATATAGTCTAACTGTAATTAAATTGGCATCTCATTTTCAGTTGTTTAACTCAACTAAGTGTTATTGACTTGCGGAATCATTTCAAAAGGCTGTCTGTAGGTGTGTGGGACTGGAGTCACAAAGGCGAGAACGCTGGCCCATGTTCCTCACCCCCATCCCAGGCCCAACCATCAGCCACTCATAGTGTTAACGTGGTCCCCGTGGTCATGAGACCCACAGGGACAACCCAATCAATCTCCCTGTGGGACTGGTGGAATACAAGCTCCCCAGCTAGTGGGCGGAGGCCCATCAGGTGGGGCTCGTGGAACTCACCTGATAAAACCAAAAGAGAAAATGCTGGAAAATCACAGCAGGTCGGGCAGCATTGTAGGGAGAGAAAAGAGCTAATGTTTCGAGCCCAGATGACCCTTTGTCAAAGCTAAAAGGCAAAGAAAGTGGGAGATATTTATACTGTAGGGTGAGGGAATGAACGATGTGGGCAGCACGGCAGCACAAGTGGATATCCCTGTGGCTTCACAGCGCCAGGGGGAAAGAGTGGGGGGGAATATATGTAAAGAAGGAAATGAAAGGTAAAAGTCAGTTAAAGTGAAATGGAATGAAAACAAAAGGGTTAAGGTTGGGTAGAGCTAATCATGGTCAATTTGATGTTGAGACTGTCATAATATACACACATGTATATGATGGTGCATAGACAGACACTGACTGACACACTGAATGACCAATCAACACACAGAACACAGCAGCCAATCACCAGACAGGACACGACCACTATAAAGCCAGAGGGCACTAGTTTTCCCGCTCTCTTGGGATGCAGCCTCTGAGACAGCCAGAGCCCGTGATCAGCAACTGTGTGATGGACCTACCCTGAGATAGTCTACATTTGACCAGTGATCAGCCATCCGGTATTATGGACAACGTCCGCCCTCCCCCGCTGTTCCCCATCACTGGCAACCTCGGTGCCAACTGGAAGATTTTTAAGCAGAAGTTTCAACTGTACCTCGAAGCCACCAACCTTGAAGCCACCTCAGATGCCAGGAAGATTGCTCTCTTCCTCTCCATGGACGGGGACCACGCCATCCACATTTTTAACTCCCTCACATTTGCTGAAGGTGAGGACAAGTCCAAGTTCAAAACAGTCCTGCTCAAATTCGACAGCCACTGTGACATCAAAGTCAACGAGAGTGTTGAACACTACTTGTTTCAACAGCATCTGCAGGGTAAGGATGAAACTTTTCAATCTTTCCTAACCCATCTTCGCATCCTCGCGCAATCCTGTAATTACGGCTCCACCTCCGACTCAATGATCCGCGACCAGATTGTTTTCGGTGTGCACTCGGACCCCCTACGCCAGCAGCTCCTTAAAGTGAAACAGCTCACCCTCGCTATCGCCATCGAAACCTGCATTCTGCATGAACACGCCACTAACCGATACTCGCACATTCAAGCGGCAGAGACGGCGCAGCAAGGCCCCCACGAAGCAGAGCGGGTGCAGGCCGTAAAACAGCTCCAGGGCCTGAGTCTGGATGAGGGCAGCCATTTCGCGCGCTTTTCCCGGGCACCAAGCAACGGCCGAGGCCGAAGACCGAACTGCGCAGGCGTGCAAAACGTGCAACCGCACCACGCATGCGCGGTGGTGCACAGAGCGTTCTGACGTCATGACGTGCAACAACTGTGGCTCCTCCCACTTATAGCGGCAATGTCCTGCTAAATCTCGACGCTGCCTCCAGTGTGGCAAGCTTGGGCGCTACGCAGCCCTGTGCAGATCTGCTCAACTACCTGCCTCCCGTTGCTCCCAGCAGCAGCGCAGGAATGTCCGGTCCGTTCAACAACCAGGTACAGATTCCGACTCCGACATGGCTCCAGACCCTGACACCGAGGATCTCAAATCCCCATTCCGGGTGGGCATCATCACCAAGCATACACTGCTTCAAAGAAAAAAGGCCAAGCCCTTCCCAGCGATGAGCATTGATGTGGATGATGAGTTTGCCACCCTTTCGGTCAACAAATCTCGCATCCGATTCAGGCTGGACACCGGCACTTCAGCCAACCTCATTTCGCAGTCTGACCTGGACAGCCTCCACGTTAAGCCGACCATCCTTCCATCTGCCTGCCAGCTTCTCGACTACAATGGCAATTGCTGCCAGTGGCTCATGCCAGCTTGTGGTGTTGCACCGTTTCTTAAAGGCCACCCTGAGCTTCGAGATTGTCGGGTCCACCAAAGCTTCCCTGCTCGGTGCTCAGGCGGCAAGATCCTAAATCTCGTCCAAAGGGTTCACTCCATGTCGCCCGCTGAGGCATCTGCACCGCCGGACGACGACTTTCAGACACAACTGAAGGACACCATTACTCGATATCTCTTCGAGGGCACGGGCACACTCCCAAACACGTACCAATTTATTTTAAAACCAAATGCCACGCCTGTGGTTCATGCACCCCGCCGGGTGCCGGCGCCCCTTAAGGACCGCCTCAAGCAGCAGCTGCAGAACCTCCAGGACCAGGGCGTCATCTCTAAAGTAACGGAACGCACCGACTGGGTCAGCTCCATGGTGTGTGTTAAGAAACCATCCGGAGAACTACGCATATGCATCGACCCCAAAGGTTTGAACCGTAACATTGTGAGGGAACACTACCTATCCCAAAGCGCGAAGAACTCACCTGTGAGATGGCTCGCGCCAAATGTTTCACAAAGCTGGACGCCTCCAAGGGGTTCTGGCAGATACAACTTGACGCATCCAGTCGGAAGCTCTGCACATTTAACACCCCGTTTGGCCGGTATTGTTACAACCGGATGCCATTTGGCATCATCTCAGCCTCGGAGGTGTTCCACCGAATAATGGAGCAAATGATGGCGGGCATCGAGCGGGTGGGGGTATACGTAGACGACATCATTGTCTGGTCCACCACCCCGCAGGAACACATCGATTGCCTCCAACGCGTGTTCTGGAGAATCCATGAGCATGGCCTCCACCTCAACAGAGCCAAATGCTCCTTTGGTCAAACAGAAATAAGATTCCTCGGCGACCACATATCACAGTTTGGTGAGCAGCCGGATGCAGACAAGGTGTCGGCGATCAATGCCATGAAGACACCGGAGGACAAAAAGGCGGTCCTCCGCTTCCTGGGAATGGTCAATTCCCTGGGGAAATTTATCCCCAACCTTGCATCCCACACCACAGCTCTCCGCAATCTTGTGCTGAAAACCACCGACTTCCAGTGGCTAGCAAGAGCAAGAGTGGCGTGAACTCAGGGCGAAACTCACCAAGGCCCCGGTATTGGCATTCTTCGACCCTGCCAAGGAGATCTCCATTGATGCGAGCCAGTCCGGCATTGGAGCAGTGCTCCTCCACGCAACGACTCCTCCTCATGGGCTCCAGTCGCATACGCATTGCGTGCGATGACGCCCACTGAGCAACGCTATGCTCAAATCGAAAATGAGTGCCTGGGTCTCCTCACGGGAATTGTCAAATTCCATGACTACGTATATGGACTCCCCAAATTTACGGTCGAAACGGACCACAGGCCACTGGTCCACATTATACAGAAGGACCTCAACGATATGACGCCCCGCCTGCAACGCTTCCTCCTTAAACCCAGGCGGTATGACTTCGAACTGATCTACACCCCGGGCAAGGAGCTCATCGTGGCCGATGCACTCTCCCATTCCGTCACTACGCCATGCGAGCAGTCGGTCTTCGTTTGCCAAATTGATGCCCAAGTTGAGTTCTGCGCATCTAACTTGCCCGCCATTGACGAACGAGTCATCCAGATTCGTCATGAAGCAGCCAAGGATCCTTTGCTCCAACGAGTCATGCACCATCTTACAGACGGATGGCTCAAAGGCCAATGCCCGCAATTCTACAGCATCAAAGATGATCTGGCACAGGTAGATGGAATTCTGCTAAAGTTGGACAGGATCATCATTCCGCAAAGCATGTGGGAGCTTGTCCTTGAGCAGCTCCATGGGGGTCACCTGGGGTGGAGAAGTGCCGCCGGCGGGCCCATGAGGCAGTGTACTGGCCTGGCATCAACCAGGACATCGCCAACACTGTTCTAAACTGCCCAACGTGCCAACGGTTCCAGCCGGCTCAGCCAAAGGAAACCTTGCACCCACATGAACTGGTGTTGTCCCCCTGGACCAAGGCTGGCATTGATCTCTTCCACGCACAAGGCCGGGACTATGTCCTTATAGTGGACTACTTCTCTAACTACCCAGAGGTGTTTAGGCTGCATGACCTCACATCGACAGCGGTCATCCATGCATTCAAGGAGACTTTTGCTCGTTATGGCAATCGACTTACGGTCATGTCCGATAATGGCCCATGTTTTGCCAGTCAGGAGTGAACCAATTTTGCCCAACGGTCCAATTTTACGCACGTCACCTCAAGTCCCCACTACCTCCAGTCAAATGGCAAAGCTGAAAAGGGGGTACAGATTGTCAAACGACTCCTGTGCAAAGTAGCTGAAGTGGGTTCAGACTTTTACCTCACACTACTAGCCTACAGGTCGACTCCTTTGTCCACTGGCCTGTCCCCAGCACAATTGTTAATGAACCGCACGTTACGGACAATGGTGCCTGCAATACACATCCCGGACCTTGACAACTTTCCGGTCCTGCAAAGAATGCAACTGTCTCGGGCCCAACACAAGTTGGCCTATGACCCCCGCACCATGGATCTCCCTGCTCTCATCCCTGATGACCAGGTTCGTGTTCAGCTTCCTGAAGGTGGCTGGTCTGCCGCCGCTGTAGTGATCAAGCAAGTGGCCCCCAGATCATTTCTGGTTCGTATGCAGGATGCCTCTTTTCTTCGCTGCAATAGGCGGGCACTGCGGTTGCTTCCACGCTCGCCGCCAGATCGTGATGCCCTGCCTTGGCCTCAGGACACACCCTTCCAAGAAATGAAATGAAAATGGCTTATTGTCACGAGTAGGCTTCAATGAAGTTAGTGTGAAAAGCCCCTAGTCGCCACATTCCGGCGCCTGTCCGGGGAGGCTGGTATGGGAAGAGCTCGCCGATCTACCTCTTCTGTTGCCATCCTCTGCGGCTGACACAGCCCCGCCCATCCCAGAGCAGGCGGCCCCCGACCCACCCTCTGCGACTGACACAGCCCTGCCCATCCCAGAGCAGGCGGCCCCCGACCCACCCTCTGTGACTGACACAGCCCCGCCCATCCCAGAGCAGGCGGCCCCCCACCCTCTGTGACTGACACAGCCCCGCCCATCCCAGAGCAGGCAGCCCCCGACCCACCCTCTGTGACTGACACAGCCCTGCCCATCCCAGAGCACGCGGCCCCCGACCCACCCTCTGTGACTGACACAGCCCTGCCCATCCCAGAGCAGGCGGCCCCCGACCCACCCTCTGTGACTGACACAGCCCCGCCCATCCCAGAGCAGGCGGCCCCCGACCCACCCTCTGTGACTGACACAGCCCCGCCCATCCCAGAGCACGCCGCCCCCCACCCACCCCCTGTGACTGACACAGCCCCGCCCATCCCACAGCAGGCAGCCCCCGACCCACCCTCTGTGACTGACACAGCCCCGCCCATCCCAGAGCACGCGGCCCCCGACCCACCCTCTGTGACTGACACAGCCCCGCCCATCCCAGAGCAGGCAGCCCCCGACCCACCCACTGCGGCTGACACAGCCCTGCCCATCCCAGAGCAGGCGGCCCCCACCCTCTGTGACTGACACAGCCCTGCCCATCCCAGAGCAGGCGGCCCCCGACCCACCCTCTGCGGCTGACACAGCCCCGCCCATCCCAGAGCAGGCGGCCCCCGACCCACCCTTGAGGCGGTCAACCAGAATTCGTCGCCCACCACCGAGACTGAATTTATGAACTGATTGTTTTGTTACCTTGGTTCTTCATTTGCTCGTTTGTACATACTGTTAGTTATCTTCCATGTTTTGTTACATACAGTCTATCTGCACTAGACACCTTCCCGTGTAAATATGTTAGGATTTTTTTGTATATTGTCAGAATCATGTTCATGTAAATATGCTCACATACTCTGTATATAGTCAGGCACATTCACATACCACACTATTTATTGCCACATACACATAATTCTTTTCAAAAGGGGAGATGTCATAATATACACACAAGTATATGATGGTGCATAGACAGACACTGACTGACACACTGAATGACCAATCAACACACAGAACACAGCAGCCAATCACCAGACAGGACACGGCCACTATAAAGCCAGAGGGCACTAATTTTCCCGCTCTCTTGGGATGCAGCCTCTGAGACAGCCAGAGCCCATGATCAGCAACACGAACATTTACTATGTGGTAGCAGTATAGTCTGGTCAGGTTAGCCTCAGGTCTCCAATCAACTCAATATAGTGTCAACCCACAATGCAAGTATGTTTTGCAGCTCATAGTTCAATAAAATAGAGTTATACTTCTACAAGTGTTGGTAGCCTGTCTCTCTCACTGCTCTGGTAAACGCAGTCCTCGCAGACCCAGCATACCCAACACATTAAACTAATTTGGCAGGGGAATGGGAACCGGATCTGTAGTCCAGCAACTAAGGTAGACGATAGTCAGGACGCCAAAGCACGTAGTGATGCAGTGGGGAAGGTAACAATGACAAAGGAGAGTACTTGCAGGCAAGGAGATGGGTTGAAGTGTGTATACTTTAATACAAGAAGCATCAGGAATAAGGTGGGTGAACTTAAGGCATGGATCGGTACTTGGGACTACGACGTGGTGGCCATCACGGAAACTTGGATAGAAGAGGGGCAGAAATGGTTGTTGGAGGTCCCTGGTTATAGATGTTTCAACAAGATTAGGGAGGATGGTAAAAGAGGTGGGGGGGTGGCATTGTTAATTAGAGATAGTATAACAGCTGCAGAAAGGCAGTTCGAGGGGGATCTGCCTACTGAGGTAATATGGGTTGAAGTTAGAAATAGGAAAGGAGCAGTCACCTTGTTGGGAGTTTTCTATAGGCCCCCCCAATAGCAGCAGAGATGTGGAGGAACAGATTGGGAAACAGATTTTGGAAAGGTGCAGAAGTCACAGGGTAGTAGTCATGGGCGACTTCAACTTCCCAAACATTGAGTGGAAACTCTTTAGATCAAATAGTTTGGATGGGGTAGTGTTTGTGCAGTGTGTCCAGGAAGCTTTTCTAACACAGTATGTAGATTGTCCGACCAGAGGGGAGGCCATATTGGATTTAGTACTTGGTAATGAACCAGGGCAGGTGATAGATTTGTTAGTGGGGGAGCATTTTGGAGGTAGTGACCACAATTCCGTGACTTTCACTTTAGTAATGGAGAGGGATAGGTGCGAGCAACAGGGCAAGGTTTATAATTGGGGGAAGGGTAAATACAATGCTGTCAGACAAGAATTGAAGTGCAGAGGTTGGGAACATAGGCTGTCAGGGAAGGACACAAATGAAATGTGGAACTTGTTCAAGGAACAGGTACTGCGTGTCTTTGATATGTATGTCCCTGTCAGGCAGGGAAGAGATGGTCGAGTGAGGGAACCATGGTTGACAAGAGAGGTTTCATCGAGGGCTGAAGGGCCTGTTCTGTGCTGTACTGTTCTATGTTCTATGTTAAGAGGAAGAAGGAGACTTATGTAAGGCTGAAGAAACAAGGTTCAGACAGGGCGCTGGAGGGATACAAGATAGCCAGGAGGGAACTGAAGAAAGGGATTAGGAGAGCTCAGAGAGGGCATGAAAAATCTTTGGCGGGTAGGATCAAGGAAAACCCCAAGGCCTTTTACACATATGTGAGAAATATGAGAATGACTAGAGCGAGAGTAGGTCCGATTAAGGACAGTAGCGGGAGATTGTGTATTGAGTCTGAAGAGATAGGAGAGGTCTTGAACAAGTATTTTTCTTCAGTATTTACAAACGAGAGGGGCCATATTGTTGGAGAGGCCAGCGTGAAGCAGACTGATAAGCTTGAGGAGATACTTGTCAGGAAGAAGTGTTGCGCGTTTTGAAAAACTTGAGGATAGACAAGTCCCCCGGGCCTGACGGGATACATCCAAGGATGCTATGGGAAGCAAGAATGAAATTGCAGCGCCGTTGGCAATGATCTTTTCGTCCTCGCTGTCAACAGGGGTGGTACCAGAGGATTGGAGAGTGGCGAATGTCGTGCCCCTGTTCAAAAAAGGGAATAGGGATAACCCTGGGAATTACAGGCCAGTTAGTCTTACTTCGGTGGTAGGCAAAGTAATGGAAAGGGTACTGAGGGATAGGATTTCTGAGTATCTGGAAAGGCATTGCTTGATTAGTGATAGTCAGCACGGATTTGTGAGGGGTAGGTCTTGCCTTACAAGTCTTATTGAATTCTTTGAGGAGGTGACCAAGCATGTGGATGAAGGTAAAGCAATGGATGTAGTGTACATGGATTTTAGTAAGGCATTTGATAAGGTTCCCCATGGTAGGCTTATGCAGAAAGTAAGGAGGCATGGGATAGTGGGAAATTTGGCCAGTTCGATAACGAACTGGCTAACCAATAGAAGTCAGAGAGTGGTGATGGATGGCAAATATTCAGCCTGGAGCCCAGTTACCAGTGGCGTACCGCAGGGATCAGTTCTGGGTCCTCTGCTGTTTGTGATTTTCATTAACGACTTGGATGAGGGAGTTGAAGGGTGGGTCAGTAAATTTGCAGATGATACGAAGATTGGTGGAGTTGTGGATAGTGAGGAGGGCTGTTGTCGGCTTCAAAGAGACATAGATAGAATGCAGAGCTGGGCTGAGAAGTGGCAGATGGAGTTTAACCCTGACAAGTGTGAGGTTGTCCATTTTGGAAGGACAAATCTGAATGCGGAATACAGGGTTAATGGTAGGGTTCTTGGCAATGTGGAGGAGCAGAGAGATCTTGGGGTCTTTGTTCATAGTTCTTTGAAAGTTGCCACTCAAGTGGATAGAGCTGTGAAGAAGGCCTATGGTGTGCTAGCGTTCATTAGCAGAGGGATGTGCAGGTTGGGTGGATTGGCCATGAAAAATTGTCCAAATTCTATGATTAACCTAGGACAAAAGTTCGGCGCAACATCGTGGGCCGAAGGGCCTGTTCTGTGCTGTATTTCTCTATATCTATATCTATACATCAGAGACCGTAAGGCTGTAGCGTGCCGAACTGGAAGATGATTGTTGGGGAAAAGGATAATTTTTTTAATTCACCAGAAGAAGCAAACTCGTTTATTCAAAAACTTAACTTGAATTCTGTTTAATACTATTTCATGTTTGTTCTATTATGTACACCGGTGTCTGGACGTTTTATATTGCATGTTTCTACTCAGGTTGGGGTTTGTTGTTGTTTATTGAGTTTAGTGGGCAGCATGGTAGCATGGTGGTTAGCACAATTGCTTCACAGCTCCAGGGTCCCAGGTTCGATTCCCGGCTTGGTTCACTGTCTGTGCGGAGTCTACATGTCCTCCCCGTGTGTGCGTGGGTTTCCTCCGGGTGCTCCGGTTTCCTCCCACAGCCCAAAGATGTGCGGGTTAGGTGGATTGGTCATGCTAAATTGCCCTTAGTGTCCAAAATTGCCCTTAGTGTTGGGTCGGGTTACTGGGTTATGGGGAAAGAGTGGAGGTGTGAGCTTGGGTAGGGTGCTCTTTCAAAGAGCCAGTGCAGACTTGATGGGCCGAATGGCCTCCTTCTGCACTGTAAATTCTATGATAATACGTGTTTTCGATCGTTGCATTGCAAATTATTCAAGTGTTGATATTTCTATATATCATTGAATGGAGAGCCCTCGGCTAATGATGAGGTTCGCTGATGGAAGTGCGAAGAGAAGGTTTACTGCTACGCTTCACAAACAGTTTGTGAATATTTGTAAGCAGAGTCTTGTTCAGTAGGGGCTTAGGGATAAGGTACGGTTTGATAATGTTGTTAAGGGGTGTTAGGATGGGGGATGGGGGAGGCTGTTACTGTTGGTTGGTTGACAGTGTCCACAAATCCTGGTTTGTCAGGTCATGTGACTTGGCTAGTTGCGGTCTGGGGAGGGCCTCCTCGCTTAATCTTTGAGATCTCTTGCTTGATATTCCTCCATGGATATGGGTGACTCCGGTGTCGGGAGTAATGTGGGATCTCCACTTCATTTAGTAATCTGGAATTTTCAGGATCTGAATGGCCCAGAGGAGCGGGCTAGGACTTTTGCCCATCTTAAGTGTTTAAACCCTGATGTAATGTTTGAAACCCATCTGCATGTGACGGACCAGACGAGGCTTTGTAAAAGCTGGGTGGGACAGGTCTTTCATTCGAGTTTTAACAGGAAGACCTGAGGCATGGCAATTTAAATTCATAAAATAATACAATTTTCCTCCTCGCGGGTTGTAGAGGACGCTAATGGTCGCTATATTATTATCTCCGGTTCATTGGCAAACACTCCAGTAATCTGAGTAAACCTCTCTGCTCCCAACTGGGCTGACCCGAACTTTATAAACTCACTGGGGAACTCCCTCCCTGACCTGCATTCACACCCAATGATTCTGGGAGGCAACCTTGACAATTCTGATTCTTTTGCTATCAGTCTGGGCTCAATAAAATTTGAGACGGATTTGCAGGTATCAATTATTGTTTATTTTAACCAGCTAGCTGGGGTGACTGACTCTATTGGGAGAGCAGGACACAACCACAGTCTCCTGAACCTTCAACAGCGAGTGAGGACAAAGGGACAAAACATCTAATTTCATATACATTCAAGTAGCATCAAGTTTCACATACATACGACCAAATAAGGCAACAGTGGAAATGCGAAGCTCCCATAGGCTTTCCCCACATTCTTTAACCTGGCCTGAGGCCTCTTTTCCCAGTATCCCTGGCAACAAAGAAAAGGTCCTAGTGGCTGCCCATCCCCCTCTTCCTGCCTTGAATGCCAGTTGATGTTTAAAAGTCCACTAACCTAACTCCTTATTCTACTGTAGTAAGATTTTACTCCTAACTTGGCCTAACTACCCATCATGCCTTTCTGTTCATTTCCTCAACCTGAACTATGTCTTTGACCCTAAATTGGATTGTTCCATACCAAAATCTCTGACCCCATTTAGGATAGCCAGGGCACTGATTCAAATGCAGATCGGGTGGCACGGTAGCACAGTGGTTAGCACAGTTGCTTAACAGCACCAGGGACCCGGGTTTGATTCTCGGCTTGGGTCACTGTCTCTGCGGAGTCTGCACGTTCTCCCCGTGTGTGCGTGGGTTTCCTCCAGTTGCTCTGGTTTCCTCCCACAGTCCAAAGATGTGCAGGTTAGGTGGATTGGCCAGGCTAAATTGCCCTTAGTGTCCAAAAAGGTTAGGTGGGATTACTGGGTTGCAGGAATAGGGTGGAGGTGTGGGCTTCTGTAGGGTGCTCTTTCCAAGGGCCAATGCAGACCTGATGGGCCGAATGGCCTCCTTCTGCACTGTAAATTCCATGATTCTATGATCGATGGATGGGTGGGGTAGATCTTTGGCATTTTCTGCATCCGAATGATAGTTAAAAAAATTTTCACATGTCCACATTGAGTATTCCTGAATCGATTTTGTTTAAAAAATTGTCGATAGGCCCTTTCCCGTTTAGTGGTGGCAGCCGAATATTTGGCGATCGCCATCGCAGACTAGGCCCCTCATTTTGTTGATTTTCGCTTTGATTTTGGCTCCTCCAATGCCCATCTTGGAGTCTAGACACCACATTGATGTTGAATGGCAAATTCTGTGAGCGGTTGTCTGCTGTAGCGGTCTTTATTAAGCTCAACAAGTCCGAGTCAATTTCTCCTGCGACACTGGGAGACCCTAAAGGCTGTCATTGAGAGGGGAATTATCTCACATAAAGCTCACACCATAAAAACTGAGTGATTGGAGCGACAGAGATTGGTGGACTCCACTTTGTAAGCTGACCGCCAATATTCACTTTCCTCAACGTCGGAGCTCCTGACGCACAGGACAAAATGACAACTCCAATTTTAACTGATATTCAAGTGCATTGGACAGCTGCAATCTGGCAAAGCCCCGTGTCCTGACCGCTTCCCAGGTTAAAAGGTTCTCAGAGCTCACATCTTTATTAATGGACATGTTTCATGATACACTGTCCAGGGGTACACTACTCCTGACCCTCACTCAAGCCTCAATTCCTTTGCTCCTCAAGGGGGGCAAGGACCAGTAGATTGTGGGGCATACCAATCCATTTCACTTTGAACACAGAAGTTAAACTGCTGGTGGCAGTCCTGGGGCCTCGGCTAATATATGAGGAACAGACACACAGTCCATGGAAGGGCCGGTAGTTGTGGATCAATGTTTGATGCCTCTGAAACATCATCCTCTCCCCTTCCACTCATAGTGTCTGTGGTTGCAGAAAAAGCATTTGATAGGGTGAAATGGAACTATCTACTTGAGATTCTGGGGAGATTTGAATTCGGCCCTAAATTTGCCTTCTGGATTTGTCTGTTGTACAATGTCCCTGAGAACAACATTCATACAAACTCAACATTTTCAGAATACTTTCCCTTGGGCAGGGGCACTAGACAGGGATGCCCTCTCCCCCGCTGCTCTTTGCCTCAGCTATTGAGCCCCTCTCGATAGTGATGAGAGCATCTGATTAGTAGAGAGGTGCTTGTTGGGATGGAGTGGAGCATTGGGTATCGCTTTATGCAGACGGCCTTCTTCTGTACATTACAGACCTGGCTCCTTCCATGGATGACACAATGAAGACACTCACTATGTTTGATACCTTTTCTGGTTGCAGACTAGGTGGAAGTAAGAGTAAGTGTTTTCCAGTGAACCGACCTGCTCGATGAGCTCAACTTAATTCATTGCTGTTTCGCCTCTCCAACACTAGTGTTGGAGAGCTACACTCCGTGTAGCTCATAACTGGGCATTACTTCACAAACTGAATTACTCAAGCCTCATCGGTAATGGCAAAGCAAGGGTGCCACAGTGGAGCAGTGGTTAGCACTGCTGCCTCACGGTGCTGAAGACCCGGCTCTGGGTCACTGTCCGTGTGGAGTTTGCACATTCTCCCCGTGTCTGCGTGGGTTTCACCCCCACAACTCAAAGATCGGGCAGGGTAGGTGAATTGGCCACGCTAGATTGCCCCTCAATTGGAGAGAAATAATTGAATACACTAAATTTATAAAAGAAAAGTAATGTCAAAGCAGATGTGCAGAGGTAGAGTAGCTTTCCTTTGTGAAAATGAAAAATGAAAAGAAAATCGCTTATTGTCACGAGTAGACTTATAAAGAAGTTACTGTGAAAAGCCCCTAGTCGCCACATTCCGGCGTCTGTCCGGGGAGGCTGTTACGGGAATCGAACCGTGCTGCTGGCCTGCTTGGTCTGCTTTCAAAGCCAGCGATTAAGCCCTGTGCTAAACAGCCCCACTCCTGTGCTAAACAGCCCCACTTGTCCCTGGCAGATAGGATACAAATAATTAAAATGAATGTGCTTCCTAGATTTATCTCTTTCTTTCAATGTATCCCAATTTTTTTTGTCCAAATCAGTTTTTACTATGGCCAACAAAACGATTTCAGTTTTTATTTGGGCGGATAAGTGTCCCAGAGACCAAAGCACTCTGCTTCAGAGAGACAGGGAATCGGGAGGCTTGGCCCTCCCAAATCTTTTGTTTTCCTGTTGGGCTGCCAGCATTCAGGAAACCTTGAAATGGTTTAGCGACCCTGAATCGATTTGGGGCAAAATGGAGGCTCGATCGTTGCACCACCATCTCCTCTCTTCGCGCCATAATTACTGCCCCGTAGCCATTCTCCCCTTCTCCCCTTCAGGTTTTTCTTCAAGCCCCCTGGTGATTTCTTCCCTAAGATTTGGAAACAGTATTGGTAGCATTTCAACCTTCTCTCCCTGTCTTCTTTCACCCCCATTTGCAGAAATCACCTCTTTTTGCCCTTGGGTACAGACTCAACATTCAGGTCTTGGGGGGGGGGGGGGGGGGGGGGGGGGGGGGGTGCGACGGCAAAGGGACTTGTACATTTCGGGGATCTATTCTTAGAGGAGAGATTTGCCAGCTTTGAGATGCTCGTTGACAAATTTTAATTGCCCAGTACTAATTTAAATTCTAGATTTCTCCAGTAAGTGTTTTTTCTTTCTAGGGATTAGTTTATAGTGGGGTTAATTTGTCTGTTACAATTATTAGGAAAGATGTGTATATAAAACCTTTTGATTCTGTATTCCTATTTCTTAAATGCTTGCTATTGATAATATGATTATTGTTTGTGAAATTCGATAAATATACCTATTTTTTAAAAGATTAATAAAGATGAGATATTCGATGTTTTCACAGCATAAAGGGGCATAAATTCCCAGGGCCTGATGAGTTGGGTCCCAGACTATTATGGGAGACAAGGGAGGAGATTGCAGGGGCCCTGACTGAGATATTTAAATCTTCGTTGGTCACAGGTGAAGTGCCAGATGACTGGAGGATAGCGAATGTGGTGATTTCATTTGAGAAGATCAGCAGGGATAAGCCAGGGAATTACAGGCCAGTTAGTCCAAAGTCAGTGGTAGGGAAATTATTGGAAAACATTCTGAAGGACAGGATTAATCAACACTTGGAGAGGCAGGGATTGATCAGAGATAGTCTTTTTAAAATAAATTCTGAGTACTCAATTCAATTTTTCCAATTAAGGGGCAATTTAGCATGGCCA
Organism: Scyliorhinus canicula; assembly: GCF_902713615.1. Lineage (NCBI taxonomy): Eukaryota > Metazoa > Chordata > Chondrichthyes > Carcharhiniformes > Scyliorhinidae > Scyliorhinus > Scyliorhinus canicula. The sequence continues at coordinate 309,111,542 of NC_052146.1, forward strand.
ATCCACCTAGCCAGCACATCTTTGGGTTGTGGGGGCGAAACCCGTGCAGACACAGGGAGAATGTGCAAACTCCACAGGACAGTGACCCAGAGCTGGGATCGAACCTGGGTCCTCAGCTCCGTGAGGAAGCAGTGCTAACCACTGTGCCACCGTGCCGCAACAGATCAGGGATAGTCAGCATCGATCTGTTGGTGGGAGATCCTGTCTAACTAATTTAATTGGTATTTTCGATAATGTAACAAAATATATTGACGAGTGTAGCGCAGCTAATATGGGGCACGATTCTCCGCAACTGCGGAGATTCGCGGAAGCCGCCGCGAAAGAGGCCGTCTCTCACGATGGCTTCGGCGCCCGGTCCCGGGACCCGATTCTCCCCCCCGGGCGGGGCTAGGAGCGGGGCCCCGGGCTTCTCGGCCGCGCGGCCTTGACGACCGTCGGCAAGGCCACGCACAGAGAATGATGCACGGCTGGCGCCTGTATGATGTCAGCCGTGCATGCGCAGGTTGGCCGGGTCCAAACCGGCACAAACCGCGCATGGGGTGTGCCGTCTTTTCCCTTAGCCGCCCCGCAAGATGTGGCGGCTTGATTTGCGGGGCGGCGGAGGGAAAATAGTGCGTCCATTTTGGACGCAGGCCCGACAATCGGTGGGCACCGATTGTGGGCCTGTCCCCTCCCGTGCACAGTCGTGGTGCTCCCATCCCGATTGGGTGCCTAGACGCCCCAAACGGGCTTCTGACGGCCGTTTCACGATGGTGGCGACCAGGTGTCGTTGCCGCTGTCGTGAAACGGTCGGAAACTGCCGGCCACTCGGCCCATCGGGCTCGGAGAATTGACGTTCGCCGTAAAAAACGGCGAGCGGCGGTTCGGCGAGCGGGGGAGGGGTGGGGAATTGCGGGGGGGTCGTACAAAATGTCGGGAGGCCCTCCCGCGATTCTCCCAGGCCGCGGGGGGAGCGGAGAATCCCGCCCATGGTTTCCATGGACTTCAGGAAGGCCTTTGACAAGATCCCACATTAATGGCAGGTCCGAAAGGATCGAGCACATTGGATCCAAGACAAGTTGGCAAATTGGATCCAAAATTGCCGTGTTAAAAGGAGACAAAGGGGGATGGTGCAGGGTTGCTTTGTGGTGGAAACCTGTGACCAGCGGTGAACCACAGGGGTTGGTGCTGGGTCCCTCACTGTTTGTTATATATTAACAACTTGGATGTGAATGTAAAAGGTATAATTAGTAAGTTTACAGATGACACGAAAATTTGATGATGTTGTTGATAGTGAGGAGGATAGTCTTAGGCATCAGACTAATATGACCAGGGGCTTTTCACGGTAACTTTATCGCAGTGTTAATGTAAGCCTACTTTTGACAATGAAGATTATTCTCATATTATTATATTGATCAGCTGGTAAGCTTGGCAGAAATGGCAGATGGAATTTAATCCTGATAAGTCTGAGGTGATGGATTTTGGGATGTCTAATTTACAAAATGAACGCTCAGTCAATGGAGAATATTGAGGAACAAAGGGACCTTGGGGTACATGGATCTCTGAAGGTGGTAACACAGGTAGATAGGGTGGTGAAGAAGGCATACAGAATGCTTGCCTTCATTAGCCGGGGCACAGAGTATAGGAGCAGGAATTTCTTGGCACAACTTTATAAAACATTTGTTACGTTACAAATGGAGTATTTTTAAAAAATTAATTTACAGGATCTGGGCGTCGCTGGTTGGGCCAGCATTTATTGCCCATCTCTAAATGCCCTTCAGAAGGTGGTGGTGAGCTGCCTTCTGGAATAGCTACAGTCCTTGAGGTGTAGGTACATCCACTGTGCTGTTAGGGAGGGAGTTCCAGGATGTTGCCCCAGCAACAGTGAAGCAACGGTGATATATTTCCAAGTCAGGGTGGGGAGTGACTTGGAGGGGAACCTCCAGGTGGTGGGGTTCCCAGGTATCTGCTGCTCTTGTCCTTCTAGATGGCAGTGGTCATGGGTTTGGAAGGTGCTGTGTAAGGAGCCTTGATGAGTTACTGCTGTGCATCTTGCAGATGGTACACACGGCTGCCACTGTTCGTCGGTGGTGGAGGGTTTGAATGTTTGTGGAAGGAGGAGCAATCAAGCGGGGCTGCTTTGTCCTGGGTGGTGTTGAGCTTCTTGAGTGTTGTTGGAGTTGCACTCATCCAGGCAAGTGGAGAGTATTCCATTAGACTCCTGACTTGTGCCTTGCAAATGGTGGACAGGCTTTGGGGGTCAGAAGATGAGTTACTTGCCGTAGGATTCCTCGCCTTTGACCTGCCCTGGTAGCCACACTATTAATATGGCTAGTCCAATTTGTAGAATGCAATTCATAGAATCCCTGCAGTGCAAAAGGAGGCCATTCAGCCCATCGAGTCCACACCGACCCTCTGAACGAGCACCCTACCAAGGTCCACTCCCGCACCCTATCCCTGTCACCTCATCTAACTTTTTGGACACTATGGTAATTTAGCATGGCCCATCCACCTAACCTGCACATCTTTGGAGTGTGGGAGGAAACCGGAGCACCCAGAGGAAACCCACGCAGACACAGGGAGAACACACAAACTCCACACAGACAGTTACCCGAGGCTGGAATTGAACCCAGGTCCCTGGCGCTGTAAGGCAGTAGTGTTAACCACTGTGCCACCGTGCCACAGTTCAGTTTCTGATCAACACTCAAGAAACTCAACACCATCCAGGAAAAAGCAACCCGCTTGATTGTTCCGCCTTCCACAAACATTCAAACCCTGATATCGATTGTGGAGGTTTCAGTGATGGTAATGCCATTGAATGTCATGTGCTTAGATCCTCTCTTGTTGGAGATGGTCATTGCCTGGCACTTGTGTGGCGCAAATGGAATTTGCCACTTGTCAGCCCAAGCCTGCATTAGCCCAGGGCTAATTCGCTGGCTTTTAAAGCAGACCAAGGCAGGCCAGCAGCACGGTTAAATTCCCGTACCAGCCTCCCCGAACAGGCGCCGGAATGTGGCGACTAGGGGCTTTTCACAGTAACTTCATTTGAAGCCTACTCGTGACAATAAGCGATTTCCATTTCTCATTTTCATATTGTCCAGGTCTTGCTGCATTTGGACATGGACTGCTTCATTATCTGAGAAGTCGCGAATTGTGTTGAACATTGTGCAGTCATCCGCAAACATCCCCACTTCTGACCTTATGTTGGAAGGCAGGTCATTGATGAAGCAGCTGAAGACGTTTGTGCCTAGGATATTTCCCTGAGGAACTCCTGCAATGATGTCCTGGAACTGAGATGATTGACCACCAACTACTGCAGCCATTTTCCTTTGTGCCGGGTATGACTCCAGCCAGCGGAGAGTTTTCCCCTGATTCCCATTTACTCCAGTTTAGCTGGGGCTCCTTGATGCCACATTTGGTCAAATGCTGCCTTGATGTCCAGGGCAGTCACGCACACCTCACCATTTGCATTCAGCTCTTTTGTCCATGTTTGAACCAATTGAATGCAGTTCTGGTCACCACACCCTTGGAAGGACATGATTGCATTGGAGGGGATGCAGGGGAAATTCACCACAATGTTACCTGGGATGAAAAGTATCAGCTGAATGAGGAGAGACAGGATAGGCTGGGTTTGTTGTCCCTGGAGTAGAAGCGGCTGACGGAGGATCTGATAGAAGTATACAAAATTATGAGAGGCATAGATAGGTTAGATCGTAAGAATCTTTCCCCCATGGCAGAGGTGTCTAAGACCAGAGGTTGTAGGTTTAAGGTGAGGAGTAAAAGGTTTATGGGGGACCTGAGGAAACAATTTTCACCCAGAGGGTGGTGGAGGCAGGAACTCTTGCAACATTTCAGAAACATCTGGGCGAGCACTTAAATTGCCAAAAGCATCAGAAGACCAGAAGACAGAGGAGCAGAGTTAGGCCACTCGGCCCATTGAGTCTGCTTTGCCATTCAATCATGGCTGATATTTTTCTCATCCCCATTCTCCTGCATTCTCCCCATAACTCCTGATCCCCTTATTAATCAAGAACCTATCTATCACCATCTTAAATCTTTGTGGAGGGTTCAATACCCAGGGATTTAAGGTAATGGGCAAGAGATTTCGAGGAGATGTGGGGAGAACCTTTTTCACCCAGAGAGTGGTTGAAACCTGGAACTCACTGCCTGAAAGGATGGTAGAGATGGGAACCCTCGTAACTTTTAATAAGAATTTAGATGAGCACGTGAAATGCCATTGCATAAAGGCATCAGACCAAATGCTGGAAAATGGGATGAAAATAGATCTTTGCTGGGCGACACGGTGGTGCAGTGGTTAGCGCTGCTGCCTACGGTGCTGAGGACCTGGGTTCGATCCCGGCTCTGGGTCACTGTCTGTGTGGAGTTTGCACATTCTCCCCGTGTTTGCGTGGGTTTCACCCCCACAACCCAAAGATGTGCAGGGTAGTTGTATTGGCCACGCTAAATTGCCCTTTAATTGGGGAAAAAATAATTGGGTGCTCTAAATTTATATTTTAAAAGAATTGATACGTGCGTGATGGTTGGCACAGACGCGAGGGGCTGAAGGGCCTCTTTTTGTGCTGTAAGACTCTATAACTCTAATACCCCAGCCATGCCTCCTGACTCCATGTGTAAATTTCACTTTAGGTCCCTGATCGGTTGTACTCCTTTTCCGACTTGCCTGGAGAAGGTTTTGGGATTTCCCCTTGTGTCCGCTGCCAGTCTTTTCTCATAATCCCTCTTTGTTTTTCTAATCAGCTTTTCACCTCCCCTCTGAACCTTCTGTATTCCTCTTGGTTCTCAACTGCATTTCCTACCTGACACCTATCACAAGCACACTCTTTCTTCCTTATCTTAATTTCTATCTCCTTTTTCAGCCAGGGAGCTCTGGATTGGTTACTCCTACCTTTCTTTTTACAGGAATTTACCATAACTGTGTCTGGGCCATTTCTGCTTTGAAGGTAGCCCATTGTTCAGCTACAGTTTACCCCGCCCATCTTTCCTTCCAGACTAACCAGCCCAGCTCTGTTCTTGCCCCATTGAAGTCGGCTCTCCCCCAGTTCAGCATTTTGACTCTGTATCGCCTATTGTCCTTTTCTATCATCATCCGAAACCTTACAATATAATGATCACTCTTTCCTAAATGTTCCCCCACTGACAGCTGATCTATTCGGCCCAACTCATTTCCAAGAACTAGATTCAACTGTGCATCCTTTGTTGTGGGACTGGACACAAACTGCTGGAGAAAACTTTCCTTAACACAAGCGAGGAAGTTTTGTCCCTCTCAGCCCTTCACACTGCCACTATCCCAGTCTACATTCAGTTAATTAAAGTTCCCCATTAAACTACTCTTTAATGTCAGCACACCATCAACAGCAAAGGCATCATGTGCTCAATAAACAAAAGCTGGTGAGTTCTCAACTCCATCATCTGTTCCAGATCTTCAGAGATTCCTGAGTACGGTGAACCATTTGGTGAAATTTCTATTCAATCTGGCACAGGTCACAGAACCCCTGTGACACTTTCTCAAAGGGACCTGGTAAGATGCTGGGATGTACACCAGGATCAAGCATTACTTTACATAAACTATTGCTGCTCTTACCCCATCTCCTGGTTCACTATGACCCCTCCCTGCCCAGTATCACAGCAGCAGATGCTTCTTCCACAGGCCGAGGAGAGTCTTATTTCAGGAACAACAGGATGGATTCCACCAACCAGTGTATCATGAATCTAGACTATTGTCGGAGACAGAGATATGGGGCTGGATTCTCCGAATTTGAGACTGAGTGTTGACGCAAAAACAGAATTCGTGGACTTTCACGATAGAAAACTGGTGCCACACCAGGATCGATTCCGCTACTGCGGAGGGGCTAGCACTAGAACCCCGTGGAACACGATCGATTCCAATGAGAATCGGTGCCGGATTTGCCGGGTCCGTGATTGACACTCTGGAGGCTGACAAGCTGCAGCCGCACACACACATTACACACCCCACACACACTCATCCCAGCCGCACACACACATAACACTCCCCACACACACTCATCCCAGCCGCACATACACATTACACTCCCCACACACACTCATCCCAGCCTCACACACACATTACACTCCCCACACACACTCATCCCAGCCACACACACACATTGCACTCCCCACACACACTCATCCCAGCCGCACATACACATTACACTCCCCACACACACTCATCCCAGCCTCACACACACATTACACTCCCCACACACACTCATCCCAGCCGCACACACACATTACACTCCCCACACACACTCATCCCAGCCGCACATACACATTACACTCCCCACACACACTCATCCCAGCCGCACACACATTACACTCCCCACACACACTCATCCCAGGTGCACACACACATTACACTCCCCACACACACTCATCCCAGCCGCACACACACATTATACTCCTGCACACACTCATCCCAGCCGCACACACACATTACACTCCCCACACACACTCATCCCAGCCGCACGCACACATTACACTCCCTACACACACTCATCCCAGCCGCGCACACACATTACACTCCCCACACACACTCATCCCAGCCGCACACACACTTTACACTCCCCACACACACTCATCCCAGCCCCACACACAAATTACACTCCACACACACACATCCCAGCCGCACACACACATTACACTCCCCACACACACTCATCCCAGCCGCACACACACTGTGATGATATGATCTGCATACACGTCTGCCATTGGGCCAGAACGTCGGCTTACCATTGGCCCTGGTCGGTCATGTGCCTCTCGACCGATTGGCCGAGAGGCTGAGTTAACCACGCCTCTATCAACGAGGTATAAATGCTCAGAAGCCTGACTTTGGTAAATCACTCGCCTCACGTGCAATCGATGGTGCATCAATTTAATTAACTACAACTTTGAAGATGGAGTTCCGCATCAAGCCCGAATGCCTCCGCATCAGCCCGCAAACTCCGAACTCTACAGAACTTTTCAAACTCTGGCTGACTTGCCTCGAAGGGTTCCTGGCATCTGCAACCACCCCCCTCACCGGGGCACAGAAGCTGCACGTCCTCCACTCCAGCGTGGGTATTGACGCTTACTCAATAATCGAAGACGAAACAGATTATAATGACGCTATACAAAAGCTAAAAGGACAATTCATCAAACCGACCAACAGGGTATTCGCTCGACATCTGCTGGCCCCCAGAAAGCAGGTTCCCGGTGAGTCTCTAGACCAATACGCCCGGGCCCTCTGTGCCCTGGGGAGAGGTTGCGCCTGTGAAGCGGTGTCCGCTACAGAGCACATGGAGCTACTCGTCAGAGACGCTTACGTGGCTGGGATGCTGTCTCCCGTGATCCGCCAGCGGATGCTGGAAAGAGACGAACTCAGTTTAACGGAGACGCTGACTCTCTCCGCCTCCCTGGAGGTCGCAGATCTAAGCGCTCGCACCTATGACCCTGGCCAGGCCGCCTCCTGGCACGCTTCCCACCAGCCACCCGCCGCTCCCGGCCTCCCTCAGGCTTGTGCCGCGGGGCGACCCGATAAATCCGCGGGGCCCCGCTGCTACTTTTGTGGGTACGCTAAGCACCCTCGCTCGCGCTGCCCAGCCCGCTCCGCCCTCTGTAAGAGCTGCGGGAAGAAGGGCCACTACTCCACGGTCTGCCAGGCCAAAACGCTGGCAGCAGCGTTTCTGGAAGCTGCACAGCACTCTCCCCCCCTCCCCCAGGCCTCTGCAAACGGCCTGTGTGCCTCCCTCTCTCCTCCAGGGCCCCTCCAGCCGCTCCCGACTCGCGCCCCGGCGGCCGACATGCGCACCTCCCCGGCCCCTCCAGGCCTCTGCCTGCCCGCCGCGCACGTTTCTCCCCCCCCGCCCCCGGGCCCCGGCGCCCGACCAGCTCGCCTCTCCGGGCCCCCCTTGTCCCTGCCTGCCCGCAGCGGCCCTGCTTCCCCCGCTCCCGGACCCCGGCTCCCCCCACCCCCGGGCCCCGGCGCCCGACCGGCTCGCCTCTCCGGGCCCCCCCGGTCCCTGCCTGCCCGCAGCGCGACTCGGCTCCCCCCGCCCCCGGCCCCCCCCCACCCGGCCCGCGCGCCTTACCTCCTCCCACAGCTCCTCCCTAGCCGGCGTCCTGGAGCCGGCCTGCGCGCCTCTCCGCTCACAGCGCCGGCAACGCTAGCTCCGCCTCCAGCGGCCACGAGGGCTTCCTGGGCGCCGCCATCTTGGGGTGCCGACCCCACATGCGGGTCCTGGGCGCCGCCATCTTGGGGCCCCGACCCCACGTGCGGGTCCTGGTCGCCGCCATCTTGGGGAACAGACCTCACCTGGGGATCCTGGCCACCGGCTTCCACATCTGCCACGCAAGGTCCCTCATGCAAACCACGACCTTCCCGCCGTCGACGGAGGCCTGTCAGGCCTTTAGCCGCATCAAAGCGGACATCGCAAAGGCCACGATGCGCGCCATCGGCGAGGCCCTCCCCTTCCAGGTCGAGAGCGACGCATCTGAAGTAGCTCTGGCGGCCACCCTGAACCAAGCGGGCAGACCCGTGGCCTTCTTCTCCAGAACCCTCCAGGCTTCCGAACTCCGCCACCCTTCTGTGGAAAGGAAGCCCAGGCCATAGTCGAAGCGGTGCGACATTGGAGGCACTATTTGGCCGGCAGGAGGTTTACCCTCCTCACAGACCAACGGTCAGTAGCCTTCATGTTTGATAATGCACAAAGGGGCAAGATCAAAAATGACAAGATTTTACGGTGGCGGATCGAGTTGTCCACGTACAACTATGATATCTTGTATCGTCCTGGGAAGCTCAATGAGCCTCCTGATGCCCTGTCCCGCGGTACCTGCGCCAGCGCGCAGATAGACCGCCTCCGCTCCCTCCACGCGGACCTCTGCCATCCAGGGGTGACCCGTCTCTACCATTTCATTAAGGCCCGCAACCTGCCCTACTCTATCGAGGAAGTCAGGACAGTAACCCGTGACTGCCACATCTGCGCCGAGTGCAAACCGCACTTCTACCGCCCCGAGCGCGCACACCTGATCAAAGCATCCCGCCCCTTTGAACGTCTCAGCATTGACTTCAAGGGGCCCCTTCCCTCTAACAACCGCAACATTTACTTCCTGGCGGTTGTCGACGAACACTCCCGCTTCCCCTTTGCCATTCCCTGTCCCGACATGACCACATCGACCGTCATTAAGGCCCTCCTCTCCATCTTCTCCCTGTTTGGCTACCCCGAGTACATTCACAGCGACCGGGGGTCCTCATTTATGAGCGACGAGCTGCGTCAATTCCTGCTCGACAGGGGCATCGCCTCTAGCAGGACGACCAGCTATAACCCTCGGGGTAACGGACAGGTCGAGCGGGAGAATGGTACCATCTGGAAGACCATACTACTGGCCCTCCGGTCCAGAGATCTCCCTATTTCCCGATGGCAAGAGGTTATCCCCGATGCGCTGCACTCTATCCCCTCACTGCTCTGTACTGCTACTAATCAGACACCTCATGAACGTCTTCTTGTTTTCCCCAGGAAGTTGTCCTCCGGATCCCCTCTCCCGACGTGGCTGGTCACCCCCGGACCCATCTTGCTCCGGAAGCATGTGCGGGTGCACAAGTCCGACCCGTTGGGGGAACAAGTCCAGTTACTCCACGCTAACCCGCAGTACGCGTATGTGGAGTACCCCGACGGTCGGCAGGACACGGTCTCCCTCCGGGACCTGGCACCCGCCGGCGTGCAGCCCCCCCTCACCACAGACCCCCCCTCCCCTTTTTCACCCCAGCCCCCCACTCAGCTTCCCCATCCCTCATCCATGGCGTCTCCGCGGCCAGCTCAGGTGACGGAGACTACTCGAGGTCTATCGCTCCCGGACTCCAGGACATCAGCAGGACCATCAGCCGATCCGACGACACCTCCTCCACTACGGCGCTCGGCCAGGACGTCAAGGACCACCAAACGACTGATCGAATCCTTCTGGAGTTCTACAGCCCCATGGACTTCCTTTTGTAAATATTGTTATGTCTGGGCCAGTGGCAAGCCCCCAAATTCGACAAGGGTACGGAGAGAAAATTATTCTCCCGACGGCTACTCATATCATCAGTTCTCCCCCCCCCCCCCCCCCCCACCCCGGGTCTCGTTCACACCCCCCCCCCCCCCCCCCCCGCCTTCCTTCTCCGTAAGGGGTGAATGTGATGATATGATCTGCATACTCGTCTGCCATTGGGCCAGAACGTCGGCTTACCATTGGCCCTGGTCGGTCATGTGCCTCTCGACCGATTGGCCGAGAGGCTGAGTTAACCACGCCTCTATCAACGAGGTATAAATGCTCAGAAGCCTGACTTTGGTAAATCACTCGCCTCACGTGCAATCGATGGTGCATCACACACATTACACTCCCCACACACACTCATCCCAGCCGGACACACACATTACACTCCCCACACACACTCATCCCAGCCACACACACACACATTACACTCCCCACACACACTCATCCCAGCCGCACACACACATTACATTCCCCACACACACTCATCCCAGCCGCACACACACATACACTCCGCACACACACTCATCCCAGCCGCACACACACATTACACTCCCCACACACACTCATCCCAGCCGCACACACACATTACACTCCCCACACACACTCATCCCAGCCGACACACACATTACACTCCCCACACACACTCATCCCAGCCTCACACACACATTACACTCCCCACACACACTCATCCCAGCCGCACACACATTACACTCCCACACACACTCATCCCAGCCGCACACACACATTACACTCCCCACACACACTCATCCCAGCCGCACACACACATTACACTCCCCACACACACTCATCCCAGCCGCACACACACATTCACTCCCTGCACACACTCATCCCAGCCGCACACACCACATTACACTCCCACACACACTAATCCAGCCGCACGACACACATTACACTCCCTACACACACTCATCCCAGCCGCACACACACATTACACTCCCCACACACACTCATCCCAGCCGCACACACACATTTACACTCCCCACACACACTCATCCCAGCCGCACACACAATTACATCCACACCACACTCACCCCAGCCCGCACACACAAATTACACTCCCACACACACACTCATCCCAGCCGCACACACACATTACACTCCCCACACACACTCATCCCAGCCGCAAGCACACACACACTCTCTCCCACACACTCATCCCAGCCGCACACACACATTACACTCCCCACACACACACATCCCAGCCGCACATACACACTTCACTCCCCACACACACAATCCGAGCCACACACACACATTACACTCCCCACACACACTCATCCCAGCCACACACACACATTACACTCCCCCACACACACTCATCCTCAGCCGCACACCGACATTACACTCCCCACACACACTCATCCCAGCCGCACACACACATTACACTCCCCACACACACTCATCCCAGCCGCACACACACATTACACTCCCACACACACTCATCCCAGCCGCACACACACATTACACTCCCCACACACACTCATCCCAGCCGCACACACACATTACACTCCCCTACACACACTCATCCCAGCCGCACACACACATTACACTCCCCTACACACACTCATCCCAGCCGCACACACACATTACACTCCCCACACACACTCATCCCAGCCGCACACAACATTACACTCCCCACACACACTCATCCCAGCCGCACACACACATTACACTCCCCACACACACACTCATCCCAGCCGCACACACACATTATACTCTGCACACATTCATCCCAGCCGCACACACACATTACACTCCCCACACACACTCATCCCAGCCGCACGCACACATTACACTCCCTACACACACTCATCCCAGCCGCACGCACACATTACACTCCCCACACACACTCATCCCAGCCGCACACACACATTACACTCCCCACACACACTCATCCCAGCCGCACACACATTACACTCCCCACACACACTCATCCCAGCCGCACACACACATTACACTCCCCACACACACTCATCCCAGCCGCACACACACATTACACTCCCCACACACACTCATCCCAGCCGCACACACATTACACTCCCCACACACACTCATCCCAGCCGCACACACACATTACACTCCCCACACACACTCATCCCAGCCGCACACAGACACATTACACTCCCCACACACACTCATCCCAGCCTCACACACACATTACACTCCCCACACACACTCATCCCAGCCGCACACACACATTACACTCCCCACACACACTCATCCCAGCCGCACACACACATTACACTCCCCACACACACTCATCCCAGCCGCACACACACATTACACTCCCCACACACACTTCATCCCAGCCGCACACACACATTACACTCCCCACACACACTATCCCAGCCGCACACACACATTACACTCCCCACACACACTCATCCAGCCGCACACTACACATTACACTCCCCACACACACTCATCCCAGCCCACACACAACATTACACTCACCCACACCCACTCATCCCAGCCGCACAACACACATTACACTCCCACACACACCTCATCCCAGCCGCACACCCACATTACACTCCCCACACACACATCCCCAGCCGCACACACCATTACATCCCCACACACACTCATCCAGCCGCACACACACATACAATCCCCACACACACTCATCCCAGCCGCACACACACATTACACCTCCCCACCCACACTCATCCCAGCCGCACACACACATTACACTCCCCACACACACTCAATCCCAGCCGCACACACACATTACACTCCCCACACACACTCATCCCAGCCACACACACACATACACTCCCCACACACACTCATCCCAGCCCTCACCACACATTACACTCCCCACACACACTCATCCCAGCCGCACACACACATACACTCCCACACACACTCATCCCAGCCGCACACACACATTACACTCCCCACACACACTCATCCCAGCCGCACACACACATTACACTCCCCACACACACTCATCCCAGCCGCACACACACATTACACTCCCCACACACACTCATCCCAGCCGCACACACACATTACACTCCCCACACACACTCATCCCAGCCACACACACACATTACACTCCCCACACACACTCATCCCAGCCGCACACACACATTACACTCCCCACACACACTCATCCCAGCCGCACACACACATTACACTCCCCACACACACTCATCCCAGCCGCACACACACATTACACTCCCCACACACACTCATCCCAGCCGCACACACACATTACACTCCCCACACACACTCATCCCAGCCGCACACACACATTACACTCCCCACACACACTCATCCCAGCCGCACACACACATTACACTCCCCACACACACTCATCCGAGCCAAGAAGATGGCACTGGTTGTGATGGAACGCGCCCACACAGCTGATGGGTCGGCTGAAGCCAGAGGGCTCCTAGGGGGGTGGCCAGGAGGGATCCTATCTGACCGGTGGCCCAAAGTGCACAGTGGGCTGTCAGCAGTGTGCGCAGCTGCATGGCTGCCTTGCCGGCTGGGGCAATGGTGTTCCGTGCTCGTCCACCCCGACCCCACAGCCCACCTCCTGGCCACCACCCGCCCCACCCCCACTGGCCCTGGGCTGTGGCACAGCTGGCAGCAAACTATGGTGATGTTGGACACCATCCGTACCCCCTCTCTCCCTCAGCAGCCATGACGCAGGTTTCACCATTTTTAAAAGCACAAGTGAAGCTCGCCGTCAGGAACTGGGCCCATCGGAGGCTGAGAATCGCGTAGGCCGTGGAGAATACGAAGTCAGGCCCGTCGATGTTATGCAAACGGTTTTTACTGTATTTGCGTTCCGGACCACATTGACACAGCTGTCGAATGATAGAGAATTGCGAGTTGACTTCAAATCAGCGCTTGTCGCGATTTTGCCGTCAAAAGCGATTCTCTGCACAATCGTCTGAACCGATTTTGGTGTCGGCCAACGGAGAATCCCGTCAATGGTGTGCCATTATGGAAAAGGAAGCTCTCACAGTCACGTGGGATAGGCCGATATTTACTGACTATGTTATTGGCCTGACAGACACCATTCAAATAGATCATGTGATGATCGGAATACATTGCCCCTTTAAGAGGCTTGGAACCCTGGGGGACTCCGCCTCTGGCTACGCCCCCTGGGAAACAGTATTTAAGATGAGACTCCATTTTGCGAGCACACTTCTCTTGGATGCTGCCATTGTTCAATGCTTATTAAAGCCTTTGATTACTGACCTAACTTACGCAGCGTAATTGAGAGTGCCTCAGATCATAAACCATTGGACAAGAAGGAACTTGCAAAAGTGTCCCCCAGAATTCAGAAATCCTGTTTGCACCTTGTAAGATGCACATATGAGACTGAATAGGTTAAAGGAACACATTATACAACTGAAGCCAAACTATCCGGGGGTACTGCTAACCTTCTTTCAGCCCACAATATTAACCTGATTGAGGAGCTTGAGCCGTTCTCCCGAGTGATGAAGAGACAATTGCTGCTACCTCGGAGTAACCAGAAAATCAACCAGGAGCAGATTTAGTTGAGGAGTCTGCCCACAACCTCCATTACTGTTAACAGGGTCACAGCATCCTCCATTACTGTCAACAGGGTGGTCACAGCATCCTCCATTACTGTCAACAGGGTCACAGCATCCTTCATTACTGTTAACAGGGTCACAGCATCCTCCATTACTGTCAACACAGTCACAGCATCCTCCATTACTGCCAACACAGTCACAGCATCCTCCATTACTGTCAACAGGGTCACAGCATCCTCCATTACTGTTAACAGGGTCACAGCATCCTCCATTACTGTCAACAGGGTGGTCACAGCATCCTCCATTACTGTCAACAGGGTCACAGCATCCTCCATTACTGTCAACAGGGTCACAGCATCCTCCATTACTGTCAACAGGGTCACAGCATCCTCCATTACTGTCAACACAGTCACAGCATCCTCCATTACTGTCAACAGGGTGGTCACAGCATCCTCCATTACTGTCAACAGGGTCACAGCATCCTCCATTACTGTCAACAGGGTCACAGCATCCTCCATTACTGTCAACACAGTCACAGCATCCTCCATTACTGTCAACAGGGTCACAGCATCCTCCATTACAGTCAACACAGTCACAGCATCCTCCATTACTGTCAACAGGGTCACAGCATCCTCCATTACTGTCAACACAGTCACAGCATCCTCCATTACTGTCAACAGGGTCACAGCATCCTCCATTACTGCCAACAGGGTCACAGCATCCTCCATTACTGTCAACAGGGTCACAGCATCCTCCATTACTGTCAACACAGTCACAGCATCCTCCATTACTGTCAGCACAGTCACAGCATCCTCCCTTACTGTCAACACAGTCACAGCATCCTCCATTACTGTCAACACAGTCACAGCATCCTCCATTACTGTCAACAGGGTCACAGCATCCTCCATTACTGTCAACAGGGTCACAGCATCCTCCATTACTGTCAACACAGTCACAGCATCCTCCATTACTGTCAGCACAGTCACAGCATCCTCCATTACTGTCAACATGTCACAGCATCCTCCATTACTGTCAACACAGTCACAGCATCCTCCATTACTGTCAACACAGTCACAGCATCCTCCATTACTGTCAACAGGGTCACAGCATCCTCCATTACTGTCAACAGGGTCACAGCATCCTCCATTACTGTCAACAGGGTCACAGCATCCTCCATTACTGTCAACAGGGTCACAGCATCCTCCATGACTGTCACACAGTCACAGCATCCTCCATTACTGTCAACACAGTCACAGCATCCTCCATTACTGTCACACAGTCACAGCATCCTCCATTACTGTCAACACAGTCACAGCATCCTCCATTACTGTCAACACAGTCACAGCATCCTCCATTACTGTCAACAGTCACAGCATCCTCCATTACTGTCAACACAGTCACAGCATCCTCCATTACTGTCAACGGGGTCACAGCATCCTCCATTACTGTCAACACAGTCACAGCATCCTCCATTACTGTCAACATGGTCACAGCATCCTCCATTACTGTCAACAGGGTCACCGCATCCTCCATTACTGTCAACAGGGTCACAGCATCCTCCATTACTGTCAACAGGGTCACAGCATCCTCCATTACTGTCAACACAGTCACGGCATCCTCCATTACTGTCAACAGTGTCACAGCATCCTCCATTACTGTCAACAGGTCACAGCATCCTCCATTACTGTCAACAGGGTCACAGCATCCTCCATTACTGCCAACAGGGTCACAGCATCCTCCATTACTGTCAACACAGTCACAGCATCCTCCATTACTGTCAACAGTGTCACAGCATCCTCCATTACTGCCAACAGGGTCACAGCATCCTCCATTACTGTCAACACAGTCACAGCATCCTCCATTACTGTCAACAGGGTCACAGCATCCTCCATTACTGTCAACAGGTCACAGCATCCTCCATTACTGTCAACAGGGTCACAGCATCCT